>NW_019214597.1:0-94234 GCF_002532875.2 Varroa jacobsoni
TATATATATATATATATATATATATATATATATATATATATATGTATATATATATTAATTGAAACGTCTAAACTAAGAACGTTTTGTTTGGAGGCTTGAGTTATCGTGCACGCTGGTATGGCGAGGTATATTTGAGAGAGGCTCCAGGTTACGTTCACTGAGCTTGCGAGAGCTAAGACGTCTCTCGTCCCTGCTACATGGTACGGCTTTGCTGAACGTAACAATGAGTTTAGTTTGGAAAGGAGTCCCCTGAAGGATGCCGGCAAGCTTCATAATGAAGCCTCTTCTTCTCTGGAACATCGCCGTGCGCCGAACAGCCCGACATATCGACAACGTCTTGCCTCTTTCAGTTGAAGAGATGACGGTTGATGTCATTAACCGTTATATACTAGTATTGCCAAGACCCTGCATCATCTACCCTAAATGTTGTACAATTATTTATGATACTTAAGTGTATATATATATATATATATATGCGCATGGACCTAAGTATGCTAGCCAATATGTATATGTTAAGGAGCAATCCATGAAAATGTTATGTACACGTTATGAGCGTCCTAATTAAAAACTGTCCTGCTTATTTTTTTAAAACTATTTTTATTAGTTTTCGTGTTATAATGGCAAGGAAGATCTTTGTGTTCGGAGTACCTGAGCGTTATTCAGTTGAACGAACAAGTCTAGCGTTCAGTGTTTTTATCCATTTCCTATTCTACAATCTTTGCAGCTAAGCGTTATCTACGGGTCACACTGGTGTTATTAATAAAGTTCGAAAAATACCATAGTAACATCTACTGCACACCCTACGTTCTCCGTTAACTTGTAATTTATCATCTCGAGCTTTCCATGGTTCGCTCTCGCTGTGTCAGCGTTCACACTTTTGACGTCCGGCATAAAATCAGCCTGAGCTGTACAATAATGAAGAGGACATGTCGAAATATGTCGTTTGATTAGAAGGGCACTTAGTTGCCGATACAGGCCTTACATAGCAGAATTGTACATCACAATCATATAGCTCGGCCGCGAAGCATTACTATAGGCAGCATTAATAGGACAAAAAAAAAAGTCGACAATTGGTTGATATGGGAATCATAGTTATGTGTATCAGTTGCTATCATGAGAAAAAATAGAACGATGCTTCTATGCGGCTGGCTTCAGAATTTCAACAATACGTTCGTTCGTTTATTCCGTAATCATAACCTGATTATATCTTCAGTATTTGAATTTCGCTGAAGTGGCAGACCACGAGAGAGTTCCCGGAAATTGACGCTGTAGAAAAGTAAGAAGAAGAGTCTTTTAGAAATCTCGCGGTTGCTTCACGCTACTCAGAGGGTGATTGTTTTTGATGGCCGATTAGCAATCCGGAATGGACCAACTTGCCTAGGACCTGATCCCTGCTGCATAGTTCGTCTCATTCTATTATTTCTCACTTACGTACGCACACGTTAACCACGAGCGTACCTGTGCTGCAATGTTGGACGGAGTCTCTCCGTTGAAGTCTTGCCCCGTCTACGAGAAGTAACGAACGCAATACATCACTCAACCGTGATCTTGCTATCAAGCGTATGTCAACCTGTTTCCTTTTTTTTGGCTTGTTTATGCTTGTTAATGGCGACAATATGCGCGTAAATTTTTCAAGGTAGGTACGGAGAAGCACGTTTGAAAAATATATGATCGATTCAATAAACTTATCTAGTTGCTGATGTATATACAACTGCGCGGATTAGGACTGTTATGACGGAAGTCTGTCTTACTAAAACGATACAATAACCTTATATATATATATACACATAAAACAGGCCATCTTACACAACCGTGTTTCTAATTATGAATGAATATGAATATGGTATGTTGCTTAGCGAATGCACGATTTTATCTGTGAAGAACCCGACGATTGTTTTGTTTGGCTAGTGTAAGCGTCACTCAGACAATTCCTATAGAAAGTATCTACAGGCAGGTCTTCAACAGAGGAACAATCCAGCCTGATTTGGTCTTTCTTAGGTCGAAGTCTGGTTGTATAAATCGCAGGTGTTTTTTATTCGGGTCGGCGACAATCAGCTTTATTGCTCGCGCAAATTTTGGCCCTAATAAATGTTATAATTTCTATGCGTATACATATGTCGGCTACATATACGGCTGCTAAAAAGCTGTATTTAAACGAGCTCATCTGAAGTGTCCTGAACCTGGCGACCCGCTAGCCCTATTCTATCCCCTGTACTCATCCTAATTAATGTATTCGATCGTTGTTTAAGCTAGAATTAAAGAAAATGTCTTGCATATTATAAAATACTATTACTACAGTATATCGACGTCATTGAGGCAGTTCATGCAGGGACCGAACCAGATGATAATCTGATAATGACGGATGATGAAAAATTTCCTATCTAAGTTCTTTTCATCTTTGCCATGTAGCGAAAAGTCTGCCGTTATCATAGTAGAAAGTAACGTTTTTTCTGCACACTAGTTCCGGTCGATTTCTTTCAATAGTTCATTATACCAGTCTTGTCAGCTTTTAACGATGAAAACAGACAAAACTAGTGCCACGTCTCAGCTTTTTAATAACACTAACACCGACCCAAATTAGCTGGAACAAAGGCTATTCAAGCTAGAAAAATTATCAGTATCTTGTTGACGATCTATTATTATCGGTTAGTATTATCGTCTGTAGCTGCCCAGTAGGGAATGAAACAATACAATATCGTTACAAGATCGTTATACAACGATTACTGACGCGCTACAAGGCCAAGTTCGATATTCCTCGTCTGAATTTACGCATTTCTTCGTGCATCGTGCATTGCGCCTGATTCTGAATGGTTAAAAATGCTCCTTTGTCCACTAAGTGAAGCAAAGCTTTAGCGAATTGCCATATCCAAATCTATAGGACTGTCTTTAAAAGAAGTTTCAATTTCAAAACAATTGCTGGAGTGACTCGGCAGGCGAAGGCTATTAGTGTTTGTCTATTTTAATCGAACATGTAGGATCATCCATATCATCTCTACGCCGTTGCGTCACCTTCGCTAGTTCCTGCTTGAGTATTAGTAGATGATCCTTCTACGTACGGGTGACGTATTCGATGGTCGATACAACCTCAGATCGTATATGTCGACGTAGTGGGACTGCCGCAACATATATCGTACTCCAGAACTGACATGCGATCCTGACTCAGCTCCCAATCCAGCCTCAACTATATTGTACTGTTGAATGATAATATACAAAGTTGTCCCACTATCTAGTGGACCAATTCAAACTTTTGTTTGAAGCGCCTGTGGCTATGTCACCGATGCAAGTTGAGCGGTCATTTCGGACTGATTTATCACATGAAAGTCGCCATTACTACCCCTTCTCATGTTCTTTCTTCTCCTTTTTGTTCTATGAGCCGTAGTGACCAGAAGCTGACAAAACGCAGCCTTCATCTTACAGCTTTAACTTTACCGAATGGCAAGCTGAAATTTCTGTGAACCTTGCGAAAGCGGGGGAGAAAACGGGAGTATCCGAATTCAGGGGTCTGCGAATCCTGGCGAGTATGGGCGTCGATTGCTACAACGACCGCGGCCGGTCCATGAGTTCGTACAGAGGTGTACCTAGTGAGGAGGCATAAATGTCGGAGTGCGAAGAAGGGCAAAGGGCGGATGTGAGTCCTCCAACGACGAGTTCAAGCAACGGCGGCTCGTACGGCATCATACATTCAGTCACGTCCAACGGGTAAAAGTAGTTGGCTGAAGCAGCAACGCGCTATTTCTGGTAATGCTTTCGATGATGATGGCTGAGCCTTCGAGGCTTCTGGCTGGGAGAACTCTAACGAAATGGGGTAGCTGATACTGGCCAAGGGCCATGTGCCTCAACCGTTAAAGGCATGAACGTGCTGTTGGTGATAAAACATAATTGGGCGATGGTGGGCAGTGTTTACCGGTCCCGATGCAGCAGCTTAGCTCTAAAAATCAAATCGCGTGCAATTCTCAAAGATCAGAGGATTTCTATTTTCGGAAATTTGACTGACCAACAGGACATAATGATGGATATAGTGCAGGACACCAATCATGACAGTGGTTGCTTTAAGCTCACCTACACGTTCGACACGGCGAATTCTATATGGGAAGTCCTTCCTGCATGTGCAAAGCAGCTACTCCATAAATCTATTTATCAAGTTGCATCGCTTAGCTGTAATTGCGGAAAAACGGGGTTACTAGAGAAACAAGTATAATTTGAAATTTTCAAACGTGTTCCATTCTTTCAAACAGCGAACCTATGGGGAAACGCCTATTAACCGGCTTCAAGGTTTATCTGTATTTCATTTAACCGAAATTTATCTCACCTCTTCATATTAAAATATCCGTACTAAAACCATCAAAGACGACTCACTTTGATTTGTGTTTTACAATTAATTTACTTGGTAAATTTATAATTCATAAATATAATAGTTATAGGCAACAAGATATACAAATGGTACTGCTTATTTATTCAGTTCAAAAGTTCATGACAGGCGTTACTACACCAAGCAGATAAAGCGACAAAAATGTTCGTCTACATCTCATACAGATCCTCTAGCTATATACTTCATCGCATTTGAGCAAGTCCAAGGAAATGCCACATTTTGTTGAACATTGTAAAACATATACAGAAGCGCTTATATGTTACGGTCAAAAGAAAGTAGAAAATCCAGCCTTCAATCATTATGACGCTTTAAGCCTATAAGCGAACCAGAATGTTTACCAAATACCTAAGGGGAAAGTATCTCAATGTTGGCCTAAATTTGTAATCGAGCTCTTGGATCGAACGACACATATTTCTTCGAGTTTCGAAGCGATATAGGACACGTAAGAGATTCACGATTACGATAATAGCAAATAGTGTTCGATGTTTACGGCTGAGTGGACGTCAACCGGTGCCAGACCCTTTTAAATTTAGTGCTATGAGCGTATTTTTAGTTGAAACACCCTACACGATACTAGTTCAATCTGCAATTAGTGTACATACGAGAAACACGCTGGAGCAGAGATGTCACTATCTAAGAGACCCGCTTCGTGAAGCATGTTGTCGAAGTTACCTTCACAACGCTGATCTTTCATACCTTACCTATATCTGAATCTATATGTGTAATATCCATTTGATCGATGTGTAGCCAAGTCCCTTAGCACCCCACTAACGTATATTAAACGGCCCTTACAGTCGAATGCCTTTCTGAATATGAACCACACGTTCTAACGCAAAACAGGACAAAGATAAAGCACAGGTAAACATAGGCAGACTCAGAAATGCTTGTTTTTGTCAAGCTGATCTGGCGGCGATAACGTTTCGTTCGTCAAAAGTGGAATGGCATCCTCGACAGTTTGTAAACAGGGTCATTAAACTGTCTGGTGCTAAAAATCGCCGCCATTGGCTTTGCGATATGCGGTGACGCGCCCCCTATACGCGACGCCGTGTAATTATTGTCTAAGCAGAAATCAGTAACCAGAACAGACGCGCAGACGACAGGTGACTGCAGCAGGACCGTGGGCGTGCGCCATTATGCGGTCATAACAGGGCCGTTCACGACGCAGTTCGCAACCTTCTTTCTCTCTCACCCTTTCTCAAAACTCTGCCTGGGGCCTGTCACTTGTCGAGAGATTTCATCGTGGCTTGCTCGCTCTCTGAAAAGTGGGCAGGCGGAGTGG
This sequence comes from Varroa jacobsoni, assembly GCF_002532875.2. Taxonomy (NCBI): domain Eukaryota; kingdom Metazoa; phylum Arthropoda; class Arachnida; order Mesostigmata; family Varroidae; genus Varroa; species Varroa jacobsoni. The sequence goes on from NW_019214597.1 coordinate 5,649, forward strand.
GAGTTCAGGGCATGGCAGGGCGACCTTGCTTGTAGGACTGGAGAACTGAGATAGACCCCCCCGCGTCAAGGTTGTGTGGCTCTAACATTGCTTGCCGCTGTTCACTCTAATACGGAAAGTTGCGGTATTTGGTGTAGAGCTCTCCTTGCATAGAGTCGGGAAGCTTGTCTGACTATGTGCTGTTACCATATGGGCTGGACCTGGCTACGTGTAAGTGCCTAGTTATCTTCAAAAAGTTATAATCCCTCTGTAAGGGCTAAAATGCAAAGCAAAAGACATCTGGACACTAGTAATGTACATCGTACTATTTAAGTTGAAATGGGGGTTAAACTTAAGATTTGCTTAGTCTTTGATAAATTTGCTGTCAAGGAACCGTCTTTAAAATATGTATATATATAGGGTTCCTAAGATAGTCTATATAGGAGGCCAAGACGGGTAACCCATTGTTGTCGTCATCCACAGCCGAAATAGCTGTAACTATGCGCGTACACGACCATATCAATTCACCGAAAACGTCACAAGATTTACGCATGCTTAAGGCATGTTTCCTCTATGTCCATATCTGATCTGAACCGAGAGCAGAGATGTATGCATTTTCTACAACAACGATGATATTCCCTTCTCTATGCAATTTTAAACCTCATTTTAAAAACGTATTTATCTATTTAAAATAGGCCTAACATGGACAAATCGTGTGCTTTACCATAACCCGTATCGCTAGCCGTATAATATTCGCGAGCAGGTATGACCAAAGGTCTACACATGTCGAATGGCGACCACAACATTGTATAGCCTATCAATTCTAGTGACGCTTAATAAATTGCGTGGTTTCTACTACCGAACACTACGTACTTTTCGTATTGTTCTCACTAAAGGCTGCTTTCGACCAACGGAGGTAATGAAAGTAGTAGCTATCTGGGGTGAATTTCTGTGCGTGAACACAAATAAATGTGTACCATTAGAAAATAATCTTTAATTATACATAGATGAACATCTATGTATAATACAAGACAGAGCTTATTACTCGTGTGTAGTCACTAGGCTGGTATCAGCACGGCCTAAGTAAGTTATTTCAAACATTTTCACAGTGCGGGTTTAGGTTCGAACCCCCCACTTCGCTTCGAGGTGGAAGCCAGCCTCACGGGCCATACTTGACGGTTCAAGTGCCGGACGTAACATTTATTTATTCAAATACCTTCACAATAGCAAAAGGATAATAGAATACCTACGCTTATCTAGAAAGTACATCCACATTGTGCTTTCCCTATATGAACGGCAGGACACATCCATATTTCCAAGGTAACATAAAAGCGACAAGGCATTGCCTGGCCACTGCCACAATGAAAGCATAAAAGGGACTTCTCACAAAACAACTCATAGAGGTGACACAATTAGCAAGAAAAGATTCATCCTAATCCGACAATATACCAAAGCCTTAAGATGACTATTGGTAATGTTGTACATTGACGGTATCCTCTATAGTTTGGTATAGCAAAAAATCCATTAGAAACCAAATGGAGTTACCCTGTCACTTATCCATTTAGTATCAATTCTGTTAAATGAAAGGTAATCAAATTTCGGGATACCGATCCTTTACGAAGCTGCTCTCGCTTTACTGCTTCCTACTACACATATGAGGGGCAAGCTGTCACATATAATTGTCGTTTTATGTATTCTCGTAACAGCCGGTATATTGGGCCCGTGCTCAGAACTAGTTCTTCCAATACCCCATCGGATTGCTCTTATTGGATGTAATTAGCTTTGTATTAGGCCAAACAAATAACGACCCCACTGTCTAAGCCATTAGTCTTACAACAGGCGACACCCTGATATATGGGTAGCCGCGATACAAGAATATAGCTCGTCTTAGCTTGAAGCCCGATTGTCGATGGGAAAGTCGGACGGCTAGGTATCTCGTTTACTCGTTACTACCGAAACGACATGGTGCATTTTGTGCTTCTCAACAGCACCATGCCGTTGTTAAGGTAGCCGTTGTATGAAGCCGCTTCAATCTGTGTAATCAGCCTCGCTACGAAGTACGGATTTGTGAGTGAGCATTATATAATTACAGGAAACAAAAACGTCTAAATTCAGTACAATGATCTGGGCGCTGTTGAAAAACTCTGGTTTGTATTTCTTCAGCTAAACTTTTTTTAGGTCGCCTGTCACACGCGTATTAGCAAGACTAACAAAGTGTATAATAGCGCCCTTGTGCAGCGTACGTAATAATGACAACAAACATTTGTTTGTTACAACCAACATAACCTAGAATGATTAGTTTGTAGATTTCTTACGGCCGCTGTGTATGTGCCATTCAGGTAAGCCAAGTCCTGTAAAATATTTCCAAAGAAAGATCACAAGGTTCTGCTGGTTTATTGATAGCGGACCAGTCGCCTGCGGCCACGCATTCTATTGATGACTTCTGCCATTATTTGTCTATGGGCTGTACAAAAGTTTGTACGAGTAAGGAATATGTCGAGGTCAGTGTTTCCGTTGCCGAAGGGAACAAAACCATAAGGGAAAGCGTGCAACGACCAGCCATGGACGACTCCGGGATGACCTTCGGCTTCCAGAGCCGAAACGGCGCTCAAATTACAGGAACAATGCGGTTCGAGTGATGGCCTGATACCTGAGCGTGACATTGAATTGCGAAATGTTGTTTTTTAGAAAACGAGTTATGTGTGCGCATACGATTCAGGTACGATGCACGCCTCATGGCTCTTGTTATTAGCTTAGCCTAGATGGAAAAGCAGAAACAAATATATACATAAAGCTGGAGAGGCTTTAGAAGGAGAGCAACATACCATTGAACTGTTCAATAAGTTAAGCCTATTGAAAATCTACAATCTAAGCGATAGTATATAGGTGCTTGCTACGGTTTTGTTGAATCAAATAGGTACAAGTAGCCTACTTTCTAGGTAAATGCTTTGTCTTGAACATACGCTGGTCGCTTATACGGCATGTGTCCGCACGATGGATGATTAACAATTAAGTATAATAACAAGATGCTATGTTGGACTTGAAACCTGGGGTCGATAATAGAGCCTTTTGGTATATGCCGTCTATGCCCTTGGCCCCCGACCAAATAGATTTGTGCTTCCTGCCAGTCTTTCTCCACTGTTCGATTCTGTTGTTATAAACTGTTATTCGTGAACTAAGCTATGGCAGTACGTTGAGGTCAGCACATTTGTCACCCACCGCATCCCGAGCGGGCCTCTCATGGTCTCAGTGGTCCTTAGCAATGCGCTTTGGGATGACACAGGAAAACAGGGCGACAAAGAGTTACGAACAGAGACTGAAGAAGGAACAATTGTTCAATGACAAGAAGTTACGTCGAGACAACCTACTCGGTAAGCTTAAGGTAAGAGTAGCAAGAACAAAATGCCTTTCTCATCATTTCTGCCATCTGTCTGTAGGAAAGACTCCTAGGAAGAATATTGAACCGTTTACGTTACGAACGATACCATAGGAAGCTTTCATATCTGGCTCCGCTAACGTCTGCTCCATGTGGAACAACAAATCGTATGCGTTTGAGCGAACAAAATTAAATTAAAAAGACAAGAGATAAAAGTCCTTACAATATATAGAAACATATATAATTAATGTTAATTTGTTCTTCACTTCTTAGTTTTGAGTTACACGCTAAAGTAACGTATAATGAAATCGGACATGAACTATTATTCGAAGCAAAGGAGAGCTCGTGCTATCCTGAAGAAAATAGTAATTACGGTTATTTTGCCATGGCGAAAGACTAGGTCTAAGCAAAGATCATATAGTATACGAATTTCCCCGCTAGATTCCCAAAGCTAAAAACGTTGTTTTACCCAAACTTGTTTCATGCAGTCTTTGAAAGATCTGGATGAGCCTTATATGAGGCTAATTCAAAGATTTTCAGTTGGGTTTAGATTTAAACAGGTTTAGGTTTAAACAGGTTTAGGTTGTGTATATATGCGAAAAATAACGGCCTGTGTGGAGAGGAAGGCATCAGATGTCAATTGGGTCGTCCAGATGAGTTCTAACGATTAATTGTTTGACCTTCCTGGCAGCTGTAGGTGTCCTCATTTTTTAAACTTTAAATAGTAGTTCTCTTAGATAAACACGATCAGAAGTGACGTTTCTAATACATGGCGAAAATACCGTCGAAACGTCTGTGTTTCTGTGGATACAGACTTGAAAATAACACACAAGCAAATTTCCATTAGAAAAATATGGCTAGAAAAGTTTGCTCTGAAAACTTCGCGCGCGTATAGCCAGCCACGCGGCACTGTTGCACGGATGCCCACACACACACACACAGCGTCTATCCGTAATAAAAACAGTAGCGCATATTCTCTCTTGAATGAAAAAGAGCTTCTTTTGTTTGTGTGCGATTGACAAAAGGAAGCGCGTATGAATAACTTTCTAACAAACAATTAGGGATGACTCATCTAGTAAATGTGTTCAGGGATGGAAATCCTGATTTATAATGCAGCCATTGTCAAGCACCTTCAGCTTTTTCGGTGTTAACGACCGATCGGCACGCTTGTAATTAGCTCTATTGATTCGATAAGAGTAATTGAATCGATCTTGCTAGCAGATTTAAGTGGTCTCTTTTGCTTAGTCACGTCGTGCGTTTGCCTAGAGGTCGGCAGGCAAAATCAATTTTCCCGCTGTGGAATCCATCGTTAGTGTCTTCACGCATTCGTAACATGGCCACAGACCAGAAACGGCGATTTTCTTTCCGATAGCGCTGCTTGTTTAGCCTGTCGAGCTTGCACCTTGTCAAGTTACTGAAACTTCTGGAGGAGGTACGGACGTCGCGGGTTCTTTTACGGAGGCATTATAACGGCCTCGAAGCAGTGTACATGTTACGTTCAGATGAAATTGCTTGATTAAGCTACTTCTGAAAAAAGATCGAGTGCCGGATCTGAAAGCATAAATAAACGAAAAAAAGCACGAGCACGTTTTTTTCGTAGTCATACGAACATAGCTTCGGGATCAGAAAAGTTTTGCATTATACGGTTCACATTCAGATACGAATATAGAGAAGCTCAACGACCAATATTTAATATGCTCGTTAATATCACATAGCAAAAAGCAGACAAGCAAAATATACACAGGCAAAACCTATTCAGTCCTCAATAAATCGTTAGAAAATGTTGCCACGCGTAATGTCGTAGATTAATCAATAGCCTTATATATCGCTCGTCTTGCTTATATTGTAGCTTTCCGCAAAGTGTGCAGAAGTGCCACAATCAATCCTACCGTTTTCATCCTGAAAACGGTAGGATTGATTGTGACGGCAGAAAACTCTGCAGCGTCCAACTGGACGGCATGGTATCAGACCCGCAATTCCTTCATTCTACTGTGGTTTTCAGCAAATTTACGTGGGAATGCTAATCATGAGTGCTGTTATTGGTTAAGCATTTCACTTAAGTTGAGTACTAATAACACGTTAAACGCGAGAGACTCATTCGGATTTCTGTGAATCTCCGAGCTCTCACTCAAGATTTATGCCACGAAAGAGTCCACAGCTCTGAGAGCCATGTACATGCATGTGTCATGCCAAGCGAAGGATAATCTTTCCCTTCAGAAGTGCCAGATCCTTTGCATCTGAGCCTCTAGAGAAATTCCAGAAAGTGAGCGTAAGTCGGAAAAGGCAATGTGTCTAGATGGAGAAGCGGAGCAAACTGGCGCCGGTAGAGAGTCTACGGTGGGAGTGATGCCGTCGCTATGACATCGGAGCGGTCGAGCTTTTAGTCGGTCGAAGGAAAAGCTCGAGCAGTCCTTGGAGTGCAGGAATTTCTTTGTGCGGGTGTTCCCTAGAGCACCTAGGCTAGCAGTGAGCGTAAGTAGGCCCCTTTGAGTCCGGCCCCAGCAGGCGCATAGCAAAGCGAAGAACGAACAGCACAATCTCGTAACTCTAGTCAAGATAGCAGAACTACGCCGAGGAGAAGCCTTTCAAATTCAATAGTGACGGCGGACCGTTGCGCCGCTGTCGGCGAATGTAGTCGGGTAGCTGTGCGACAGCAAGCAGCCTCGGCAGCGCTAGGAGGGTTGAGCAGAGAGACCCTGGTAAGAGTTAAAAGTGCCGAATAAGGAACTACGAGAAGAAAAACGTTTGACGGGGGCAAATAAAATACTGAATCATACTAGTTTCTCAGCAAGGGGCATCCATCGGACTAACTTTCGGCTCCAATCATTCTCGATCTTGCCTTCCTAATGTTAGCGCCGTATTTTCGTGTACATATATAATTATAAAGACTAGAACTAAAACGATCGCTCCTTGTTTTTGGCGAAAAAAGTGTATTATATACATCTTGTATTGAAAATATGTTTTGACTATGTTTCGAATATAGTAACAATTGCCCTAAGTCCAGGATGGGAGCAACAAGTAGACCGTTCAATGATAAAAAGAAAGTGATATTAAAAACTTACTCTTTATATACTTTGCGGGAACAGAACAGATCGTTAAATCATTGAAGTTTCGTTCTAGCCGCGTGTATATAATACAACAACCTTGTGATACTACTCTCGTCAGATTACTCTTTCTCGAGAAGCCCTAAAGAGGTTTCAGCCTACAAGCGGCAATTGAAATAAAAAAGTGGACGGTCAGCACCAATATCTACGGCCTTGTAGACGGAACATGGAATAGACTGGCCTCACCGGCTTTTGCATTCTTATGAAGGCCTCGTCTGCCCTCATTCGTCGGCGTCTAAACGATACGAATTCAACCGATGAGTAGGTTAATCCAGCTTCAAAATCGTTGCTTATCCAAAATAGATTCGATAAAAATATTGTCCAGGGCGTTGTTTAAGGGCTGCGTGGGGTGCGTGCTCATTATAACTATGAACAAATGCGTATGTAATTACTGCTAAGCCAATTTCAGCATCGGTAAAAAAAAAAGTTACTATTACATTGGGCTTGTACAGACCCACGCCAGGTCTGGCGGAAAAAGTCCCAAATAAACTAGGAAGATTCGCCCCGGCTAGATGAATAGTAGGGGCAGGTCCTTAATGCTATACTTCAGAAGATGATCCTAGGACCTTGCTCGCATAGCAAAGATAGCCAAAAACAATCTGTCACTATTTTGAGTCTAAGCCATTCCTTACCTGTAATAATAGAAAAAATCTTCTATGCTACATTTCGCTAGAAAATTGTACTATCATAACCTTAATATAAGTCGTCTTGTTAAAACTTCTACTGACGGGAATTAAGTCAATTTTTTTTCTCTATCTTTGGCAGTTTTTCACTCTGCACTACTCTACTACAATATATTACTATAAAACGAGTAGTGCATTATTTATAGAGAAGAGTTCGGATTCTGCCGGCCAGTCGTTCTCTCTCAGCCCAGCTGATTTTTATTGTGTGTAGCTTCGCTGCCGCCACCGTACGGATGGGAATAGCGCTGGCAAAAAAGCCATCTAGGTTAAAGGGGGGAAGAGCTCCAGTGGAAGCGGTGGCTTATTGTGTCTGCGTATGTTGACAGCAAAAAAAGCAACAGAAATAACTTTCTATAGAGAAAGAGGATGGCCATAGAAGAACTATTACCTTGCGAGGCAACGCCCTTTTGGGAGAGATCACGCTCATATAGTGCCTCTAACTCAGTCAGCTCCTTCGCGGCATTTTTTCTGCGGTCGTTTTCCCCGGCCGGACTCCTGCTTCTGATTGACGAGCATAGTTTCGTTTGCCAGTAAGTCGGTCCATAATGATGGGCTGCAGAAGCGTCAATGAACGCTACAGGTAAAGTTTTCGCTTTTATTAGGAGTTTAGCCCACGGCCAGATGGGGTCGTGCCGGATCAGTGAGACTCCCTTTATTTGATGCCTGTGACCTAGTGGAAACTCAGGTTATGTAGAATTCAATTCAAGCCGTTGTGTGAATTATTTTACATGAGACTATGCTTACTTCGCAAGTAAGCTGCTTCACAGAGTCTGAGGTGTAAGGACTTCAGTGCTCGGGACATTTTTTATTCAGCTATAACGCTGAACTGATGCATTAATTCAAGGAATAGCAGCGGAGTTCCGCGTTTGCTATATATGAAACTAGATGAAATGATCTAGTAGTGGATGTTTCTATAAGATAAGTTACTTTAAGCCTAATATATAATTAAATGATTTATTTTAACTATGCCTACTCAAACGAATAACGAGCTTATTGGTTATAGCTATTTGTCGGGTCAACGTTTACCGAATATGGCAAGTGCTATAATATAGGTGTTTAGGTAAATCTGTAATAAACCCGATAGCGTCTATCGTGCAACGTCTATTCCAACGCGACATATTGCATATTTAATTCTGTTTGTGCTCTATCGTCTTTGCGCGCGAACCTAACGCTTCCGCGCTAAACGAGCCAGGCTACTCGTGCGACTCAACATTCAATTGCTTCCACGTTAAACTCAATATTTCTCCGTTTTTAACTCATGTAACATTCCTGTATCGTCGGTTCTATAATTCGAGATATTTCTTATTTCAACTTCAGAGCCATTGCATACCCCATTTGAATACGCCCATATCCGATCCACTGTCGTTTCTACCTTCACGGAGCACCCCAGATGAATCCTGCGCTTCATTCTCATTCCTATCTGTCTAAAGTTTGAAAAGCGAATCAACAGATCAGCGTGCAGAGCGGTGCCTCCAGCGACCGAAATTTCTCGTGCTCATGTGAACTGAACTTTGTTTAAATTCATCTGTCCCGTCTGAGGCCTCATCCGTTGCCACGCAGCCATGTGGGTTACCCAGCGGTAGCAGGTGGCTGGAAAGCGAGAAAATCCGCAAATCCTCGTAGGAGGACTTACGCTACGTAGGCGGCAAAGCGCAAGGTTTCGTTTAAACCAGGAGATGAACAACTAGATACAGGGAGCGTATACCGCTAAAGGAAAAGGGTACGTACGCTTACTTGCACTGGAAAACGAACGAAAATCTTTGAAGAACAGCGAACTGTTTGCCCATGTTCGTGTCCGCCCAAGTTTCATCTTTATCGCCTGTTATGACCTGAAAGGACAATGAGCGTCTGTTAGAAATCGAACCCGTTGGTGAGGTGTTTCCCAATAAATATCTAGTGATATCATAATGTTCGCGTATCAGTGTTTCGTTCGACCAAAACTTCTCCGCCTATACCTTCGTTCTTTCATACATACATTTATAGCAAGTGTAACTGTTGCACGTTCTTATTGTTTATGGTGGCATTTATCCCAGCTAGAGCTGTAATAGGTAACACTATTAATTCTGAATCGGCGTTATATCAGGAATCTAGTTGGATGCTTATCTACTGAGGTTAGCAGAACGCTGTCTGATATAATAGCAGGACCCAATCGCTTTTTAGACAAAGTCCTTTTCCAAGAAATAGTGCACTTTAAGGTAGAATCTGTCGCAGATTGGATTGTCCCCTTTGGGTCGTGCGAAACCATAATAAACAGTGTTTTCAAAATCCAACATGGCGACCCCGACGTAAGAACAAACCGATAGAATTGTCATTTAGTCTGGCGAAGCGGTGATATTTTCGGTAAACTACGATTTTTCTAAATAACGTTTAAATAGAACAATATATGAATCTTTTTTTTCTACAGGGTAGCTTAAACCTGATAGATCTGCTATATCAATCATTTCATCGCCTACTTCGTTTGAGTCATTGTGAAGCTTTATCCAAGTAAGGCACCTGAGAAGGTCGTTCGCAGTGAATCGACGTAGCTTTTTTCTGAGCGTGCTACCTCCTTTGAAACACAATATGGATCAATATATGATGCTGACAATACAATGAACAAGTGTAAAAAATTAAAGTCGATTGATACCTATTTCATCTTAAATACTGATTTCGATTTAGATTTAATGCATTGTTGTTTTATATGTGGGACTTGCCGTCTTTCAATCTCAAAGAGCATCTATGCTTATCCAATTAAAGACGTTACGTACGTTTACGTCGGATAAACGATGAGTAGAAAAATTCATATCTACGAGGAGCTGAGACCTTTGCGCGGGATTTCGTTAAATCAAAAGTCAACATTCTGACTACACAATTAAATTTGATTAATTTAATGACACTTCGTGCTCTTAATCCAGTAAATATACACCGCTATCAAGGCAAAGAATTACAGTGCCATTAGTGGGGACTACGATGCCTTCAATGCTGAAAGATTTCAGCTCTGTAAACAACAAGCGTCCCCGCCATACAACAGCAATGTATTGGCTAGCGCATTATATTAAAATAACTTTGTAGGGAGGGTCCCTTTTGAAATAAGAACCAAAAATTAGACCTATTAATCTAATTCCTTCTGTATAGTCAACCTTATAAAAACCTGTAAAACAAAATAGTTTTTTTTTTCTGAAGGACGTGACCGCTGGCTAGTATTACTACCTATAGATTTTTTTGTTTTTTTTTTCAATTACGATTATAAACAGCGGTAACACAATGCAAACCCGACCTCTCGCTGAATAACACCATCTGTCGGTCATCTGCAGCGTGAGTCACCTATTAAAACGAGACTTGGTCTCTTTTCCTAAGAAAAAAAGACTCGTTAAAAGACTGTATACCGCTTTAGCAATTCGATCCCAAACGTTAATGTACCAAAAAGAAAAGCCAATATATTTTTGGTTGCGTCTCCACCAGAAGAGAACTGTACCCCCGCGTTCCTGGTCCAAAATAGCCATCGTGTTTTTCCCTTGAGCTTAAATCCCACTGTTTGTGACCAGTCAAATCGTGAGAAAAATTACAATTTTAGCAGCTACGAATATTGTCGTCACCTGCGACGTTACTTGATATATGTGACATTTTCTCGCAAAAAAAAACAAACAACAGATACATTAATCTATTAGCCAGAAGCAATTTAAACATCAACGCCATTACTAACGCAGTTAACAAAGCAGATTAATGCGTTTTCCCTGTAGGGTAGCGCGAAAGCTTACGGGGGTAGCTCAGCTACCGCTGAAATACAAACGAAGAAGCTACGTGCTAATAGAGGAGCGTAAGCATCTGCGAGACGGTTCCAGGGGGTCTAGTTTTATCGCATACAGATTTTTCTCTTTCTCTCTCCCCCGGCTAGCAAGCAGTATAAACTGAATGCCACGTAGACGTCAATAGAAGGAAACGTACGCCTACCTGATGGAGATTGATTTAAGCTGTTGACAAGGTAGCGGAACTTGGGAAAGAGACAGGTCAATTTTCGCTTTCAAATAGGGGTAGACAAACAGCATTCGTGCCCATATTTATATATATAGGATTGTCGAAGAAGCATTGACCGTTTTTTAGCTAGATGGTTGCAAAATTACATATCTCAGATAGTAAAAATTACATGCTACGTTCTACAAATTTATTTGGATAGAGACAGAAATGCTGGTTTTGAATGAATAAAATAATTTGCTTATAGCCAAACTAGCTACAAAAGACGACCTAAAGATGGTTCTTTGGCTTTCGTTCTGCAAATTTCGATGTAAAAGATGCTCCTTGCAGTGGACGATTAAGTAGGCAAAAAATAATAAAAATGTTCCGAATGTTGAGAAAAACCGAGGCTTCAGCCAAAAGATAGCCATGAGATCGCCAATAAGCTAAATATGTACCGCTAATTATAAAGGCTGGCTATAAGAAAAACTCGATATTTTGTACAATTTTCGCCTAAAAACAACAATTATGGGAGGATGGTGTTGCCAGAAAAACAGCGGGAGGTCATCGATTAGAATAGCATATATTTCGTTTAGTATTATATTTTTGAAATACAGAACCTTTATATAGCTCTAACATGGTCAGTACTTTCTGGGCAAGTGTGAAGAATGTTCCCTGAACATACATCTATACGTAGATCTGAAAATAGATCTGTGTATTCCAGCGTTGATCGTTATCTGCGGATAGCTGTAGTAAAAAGGGCCGATGGCTGACCATCTAAGCGACTACATCTCGAGCATGTACCACATAATTATAACAAGCAAAATACCATATAACTTGTGGCGTGTTTGTTCCAAAAGGAAGTCAAACAATCTGTTTACACCTATTAGCTTACCAGCCATAATTGATTACGATGCGTTTACGTGTATTGTGTATGGGCCAACATAAACGAGCCGTTCACCAAAAGATCCTGAGGAACTGCCAACTTTTTCAAATTGTTAGTGTTTGAAACCGATTTGAAAGAATTCGAAATTATTCTTTCAGCTTTTCAATTTCTCCGCGGTTTGCCCGCGCCCACATCGGAGAACCCTTAGTTTAAATTTGCGTTGGCGTTATCAATAATCAATTCAATTTAACATTTTATTGTATTAATTATTTGTCAACTCTGCCATACTCAGCTGACGGTTGGCAATTCGAGCTTTTGCAGGAACGTCGAAACAATCTGCTGTAGGACACAGCCGGATTCTTTCGGATCATTTACGCTATTAGTATTAGCAGACTTTGCGTTACGCGAACGTTTGCGAATACCTTGAACTGGTGATACGTACTCAGGATGGCCGATTTTACATTACGGCAGGCAAAATCTTCAGAATCAGAAATATTGCAGCTGAAACGTGTCTAAAGATTGGCTTTTATTATAATGGTTTTTTGTTAAAACATTAGAGATGTTGGCTTAATGAGGGAAATGTTTCCGTGCTTCGAGTGTGTAAAATGTCGGGAAACAATTCTCGTGATCTGAATGCAAATCAATGGACAGATATTAAGAAAATATATGGTTCAGGTGGCGTACATGTACGCCACCTGCCCGTAGGAACATCGCTATACCGAAAACAATACTACTCACCTAATTCGAAATACCTACATCTTAGTATCGTTCAGTCACGAATTCGGTCAGCCGCCTATGGCATATAATTGAATGTTGCCCACCTTTTCAGAACAAGCAGTACTTATGCTGTAATGTTGCCGCGGGTAACCAACGAAAGCGATGTGAACAGATGGACCTAGTGGATGATGCCATGGCCCTTGGAATAATTGTCGGTAAAACTCAACCGCATGGATATGCTGAAAATAACGTTAGGGTGACCGGAACAAAGGTTCTTTGCCAAGTTTCACTACGTTTTTTAGGCCTGCCCGATAGCGGCCCTCCAGGGAGCACTCGCCAGGGCGAACACTGAAAACAACGGGAAACGTGGCAAAAGATGGACAAAGCGTGAGCCGGATCCAAAGTAAACCATTGCGCAGGGTTCGTCTTCGCGTTGGCCTCGCCGATCGTACTCGTGGGTATACTGAAAAGTATCACGGCTTCCATAGAAGGTTATGGGCTGAAAACATAGAAGGTTAACGACAGACATCGAAATGGGACGCATCAGACTGTAGTGGCTGAATGGAATCGAGCTGGATAGATGACAGGGCGTGATATTTCTTTACTGTAAAAGTACTACTAAAAAACAACCACAACTACGTTTAATCGTAGATTTTTTAATATAAATCTCATGTGGACTTATGGTTATCTAATAATATAAGTTAGATATAAATGTACGTCAACGGTTTATCAGTCGGTCATGTAATTTATCTATACAGCACAAGCGCTCTCCTAAAAAGTACATCTCGTGCTAAGTGCATTTTACCGTACCGATTTATAATAATAATTCTTAATATCTATTTTATCCATGTAACCTGGTTTATTTAGTAACGTCAGGCCCGTGAGTTTAAGTTTGCCGGCGGTAAATATCTTTATTTTTCATTAATTTATTTTTTTCAAAAAAAAATAAGGTCTTCATATCTTACTTATCGAACCAAATCGCATCAGGCAGTTGCGTTGGCCCTGCCCAAACAAAGTGTGGCCATACTAAAATACTGCCCAAAATACTTATTATATATGCGCCGTTTGTTTTTACTTGACTAGAAATAACCGTTTGATAATACTTGGTATGGATACCACTAACAGGACAAACGGAAGTTACAACAGTGCAGCTGTATATAACGATTATACACCGTTTATGGTTGCAAAACATGCTTTTAACTTAGCTCGGAATGACGTTACATACTTTTTCAATACAAATCTCCGACAATATTGAACCTTGCACTATTTTATGCCTTAGCGCTAATTCCGTTGCTTAATGTTGCACGAGCAATAATGCCCCCGTGTACGGTGCCTGCATTAACTTCTATTTATATGTTTACTATGGGGCCTGATAGTAAAAAAGACAACTACTTTAAAAAAGGTATAGTCAAATTATTTGCGTTCGCTTCCCTAGAAACAATATGAGCGCTAAAGGTGCATTTATGTATCGCACATTACTAAATATCGGTAGCTTACCCATTCAGTATTCTCGGCGGTATCCATCGAGCGGCCATTTTCCACCAGGCCACTTCTGCAGTTAAGGTCATGCTCGTTAACCTCAATTTACTCGGCCGTTGCTGCATAGCATTATCTCTCGCTACGTCATTATCATATTGGCACTTGATCGTACTTCTGATCTTCTCTATCAATCCGGATTCGTCGGACGAGTAATTACGTCAATCATCGGCTTCCCCATGCTGCGTCATATTCCCGACATCATATCCAATGAAGCCTCAACCCCCGTACTAGTGTTGTGCAGTCCGTTGAAACGGGATAAAATGTGCTGAAAATGTTTGATGGTTCTGAAATTACTCTATACTATATATATAAATGAGCCTTCTCTAATACAGCCTTTCGCAAGCTGTGCCCCGCCTTTTGCACACAATTCGTGTGGAAAATGAACTCTCTGATTCATACTAGAAGATATAGATAGCTATGGTATATCTGAGTCTCAGATAAAGTCAATGTCTAGGAAGCGAATGGTAATCTGTTTAAACTTTAAAGCGTGTTTAGGAATACAGATCTAACCTTGGTAACATGTTTGTCTCCTAAGGAGCGGAACTGTTGATACCAACAATCCCATTTCAGCTCCTCTGGGCGAAAAGCGTTGAACTGAGTAATATTGTCTATTTACACTATGCTTTTGCATATACTTTTTAAGCCGGTTCTGTAAATTATAGTGTATTATAGAAATGATCGAGCATCTAATAAAGCCGGCTATCGGCCTGTTCGTGGCACCGACTTTTATTTTACATAAAAACCGTTTTATTTTCTCACTTTACAATTTTCACTGGATCCTTACTGGTCCCCTTCTATTTTATTTTGCTTACGATACATTTAACAAAACAGTGAACAGTGCGGCGTCGGAGGAGCTGTTCAGAGGGAAGATTCGGAATCACTCCCGACGAAAATAGGAATAAAAGCTCTTTCGTTGTTGATTTATCCTTCCTCTTCCTGTTCCCGACCAAGCAAATGCACTACACAATAGAACAGCAGAGAAGTTAACGCACAACGAAACGCGGCTCAGCGTCGAAAGGCTGAAATTGAAAAAAAAGGGGCGGCGCTGCAGGGCGATGTCGGCTGAAAGTCGAAAAAAGGTAGCCGGCTAGTCAAAGATAATAGGGGTTTTCGAAGTAACAGTACCGCTATGGAGTTCTGGCTATGCGGGGGGGGGGAGACAGCGTCCAAGAGGCAACGCGACGTCGATGGCAGAAACCGAGAGAGCAACGTCAAATCAAGATTATTCGATTGTCCTGAAATCGAGCACGAAAGCACCAGGGATACGACAGAGGGCCTGGTCGGGCAAGCCGGATCGAACTGAGCCTTCACCCAACCGAGGATGTGGAAGTTTCGACGATGGAAGATGGATCACTCGCTGCGGAATCTGGGACAGCTCAAATAACAAGCCGAGCAATGGATACCAGGAGATATCTAAGCTAAGGACAGCTGGAACAGGATAAGACGGTTGGTCCAAAAGTAATAGGTACAATTGCTATCAAGGGCAGATAGATGACGAAGTCCAACGAAGCGGCAAGGTGCCTTTCGGTTCTGGGCGCTCTCAGATCATACTATCGCATGAAGCTGAGCACATTCAAAAGGAGTTCAAGAAGAATACAGTCTCGAGATCGGAAAACCAAAGCCCCATTACGAGGAACCCTTTCCTCCTCCTAAGTAGAGGGTATTCGTTTGGCAATTTCTTACCATGGTTGGTTGCAGCAAAACAGGGCAAAGGAGATTAGCTCAAAGCGAGGGTCAAACGGGGATGACTCAAAGTTCAGTACAACCTGACGCATTTTTCTGGTAGTGAGAGCTAAGGAAGTGGGGTAGGCCAGCGGGGTAGGCCTGCAATAGCAGACGGATGGTGCACGCTGATTATTGCAAACGTTTAGAACACTATGGGGCTATGTTTCGCTGTCGTAGCTCACAACATGGCCCGTTACGAAAAACGACGTTTAGGTTCAACTGTGTTATTTTTAATCGTTTCAAATAATTGAAGAGTTGGATTCTTTTCAGTAATTTAAAACGAGGTTTCAGCAATGCAAGGGGTCGAATTTGTGCTCACACTGGCTACCGCTTTGCTTGGCCTGATACTACGATCGCCTAGGCTTCTCGAGAAACTCAGCGGCACAACTGTAATATATAGTCTAGTTTGTACAGAGAGTTTGCATGAAATTTCAAAGCGCAAAAAGCCAGGTTTTTCGATTAAAGTGAATATTATTCGTGCTGTACATTTATGTCAATGAGTACACTTTGTTTTCCTAGCTGTGCACACACTCAATACTGACCGCGTTTTTAACTGCACACTAAATAGCAAATAAGTTTTATCGCATGAGTGTACAATAAATATGATGCTTCATTTATATTAAGAAGGCGTTTTCATCAGTTCCGAAGTGCGCAAACTGATATATCTAGTTAACTATACGCCAGATAATTATTTACAATAGTACGAAAGTAACGGCGAGAGGAGACTGTTTTCTGTTTAAGAGCATATTATTAATTAGGTACCAAACTAGGCTCTACGGTATATAATGCTCAAATTATACAAAGCCGAGTGCCCGGCAGGGTCTGCTGTTAAGATTAGAACGTATACTTTGTGTTTAGTGCGTATTACCTCTTTTTCTCCTCGGAATCTCTACTCCTCCACCCGCAGGAAACCTCCTAAAATCCTATTTGTGTCAGACACAAACTTGGCAATCGAGTACTCAATGTCTCGAACATCGCGCCAAGGTAAAATGAAGCGTGTCCATGCTAGGGCTACATCATAGACCATCTCTCTCAGTTTAGTTAGAAAGTAAGTCACCATGAAACTATAGCGGAGAGACTGAGTTACCTGACTATGTACTCTACACATAGACGTGCAAAAGACCCCCAATCCAATGTTAGAGTATAGCGGTAGAAAGCTCCCGGCTGAAATCTACAACTTGATATTGTTTATTGTTTACGAAACTTTTTTTATAAAATAAGTTCAATGACTTTTCTAAATGCTTTAGTAAAAAACACGCATCCATGCACCATCTCTTATTTCGCAGAGACATCAGCTAATTAGAATCAAATCTATTTGGCTTCCGAAAGACCACTTTTGAAACTGTGAGACCTTACTGGTGGATGCTAGATAAGGCCCGCGGAAAATGTAGCTTTAGGCAAATGTACTTGTGAGTGTTATATCACTACTATCAACAATGCCGATTGTTACATTCCTCAAGTGATCTATCCCCTCACGAGCGTTTCTCTAGCCTATAAACATTCGGTGATTTTTTACGTTTTTTTAGGTTGATACAGAAAAAAAATTATTTTCTTTATTCATGACAAATGATATAGAAATTATGTGAAATCGAAGGTGCTTTAGGCACCGATTTCTGATCTCTCTTAACCCAGGCTTAGCCATCCAAGCAATTGCATCCAGAACCTCCAGGTCACATAAAACTGAATAAAACTTAATTCAAATGACTTTGAAGAAAGCTCATTTATAAATAGCGTTCGATTCCTGTAGCTCACGCATAACCAGCAAATATCACATTGAACGAAGCAAAAGAAAAGTCCCTGTTTGGGTCCTTGCCCCTTAACCTTCTAGTCGTCCGCATTCCTACCAACAATGAACTGGTCTGACAATAAATTGGATGTCGACAAACGGGTAATGAAACGACACGCAGAGCATTGGCTTCGGGTCCTCTTTGGAATAAATCGTTCCGGATCTGGCATCCTATGACGGCAACGATATATCTCTTCATCCCTTGTATTGTAGCAAGAGCAGCAAAGGTCCAAACGTTTAGCTGCAGCAAGAAAAGCTATATGGCTGTCTTGAAGTATGAAGACGATAGTTATGGAACGGTTTCAAGGCGGTCTACTCCTTATATGATGTGGTCAACCCTTCTTTGCTGCGTCCCCTTTTCTAGCCTTTCTGACGTCGTTCGTTATGGATAAGAACGACGCTGTCGTCGTTGCTTTGATCTACCATTTGTCCGCTGTCCTTCATGATAGAAAACAAAATCAGTCGAATCAGCGCGGACGCTGGAGGCCAACTGTTCCCGATACTTCGATCCCACCTCGGTCACCAGCAAAATTTACAGCTCAGCATCAACATAAACCCAAACCACCCAAACAAATCTATATATGGTTCGCGATCCCGACAGTGGAAACGACTCGCACTGACAAACGGGGCGGCTCTTGCATTCACACATGTTCGCAGGGACGCACTTAAAAGCCGGTAAATCGTAGCAGTTACGTTGTAGAGCTATGGCGAGCTGCTGATCGATACGAAAAGTGGGTTAATCGAGCAGGTTATACGGAGACCTACTATTGGCGTCTATATTACGTACGCCAGAACTAACATATATGGCACAGTGCAATAAACGTCCGGACGACGCTGCGTCTTTACCGAACGCGACTCACGTATGTTACATATGTAATCTAGTAATTGAAACATCCATCGCATGATCACCAGAAGCGCATTGCCCATATATGAGGATACCCATATGTTTCAACGATATGCGTTGAGTATAGGTGTGTGCGGCCTTTCGAAATAAGGCTAATCCATTAATATGCGTAAATTGTTTTAAATAGATTGTTGTTTGATTAATGCGGCTTTCAGTCTGTGTTACGATACGTGCAATGCCATTGGCTGTAGATATAACAGAAAAAAAAAATAGTGACCATGAAAGTGTCCGCTATGGTTAAGAAGAGCTGCACCTTATTTATTTTGTACGATTGTGTAGTGTTCGGGTCGTTGATGGTATTCGAAGCAGCGACCCCTGGCGGTCTCTCACAAGCAAAGACTGGCAGTTAATGCCACTGTCCTGCGTCGGGCCTAATTTTTGCCATGATTCGTACAACCTACATATTATCTAGATATAAACCTTTATGCATGCCGACTGTACGCTGACGCTAATATATACAACGTAAAGGAAAACACGATTAAATATGTAATCAATATATATATATATATATATATATATATATATAGATTTATACGCGTTTTCCATCTGAAAGGACGTTCGTATAATAATACCTCTCATGTCCTAGAAGCCATTTGAGATAAACTCATATGTGGGGTTCGGTTCAATATGCAAAATACTCGAATTGCACCTATAGCAGCATTTAAGGTCTAAATTAAAAAGAAAGGCACATACTCCGTATGAAGTATGTACATGACCAATGGACTAGGTTGTGGTCGTCTGAAGGTTAGAAAATTACAGGCGTTGCAGGACTGTGACTAGATTCTGGTGTACAATTATTACTTTAGTTACTATTTTACAACGCAACTGCGCACTCAACGCGCCGTTGAGTGAAAGAAAGCACACGTAGTCTAGCTAGGCATCATGCTGAAATGAAGCTTGTCCTAGAAGTTGACTTCTAGCAGTTATTCTTTCAGATTTGAGCAAAGGCGTTACGAACCTATTGTCCAGTGAAACACTCCCCAGTATAAGCTCGTAAGAACGAAACGTACATCGTTTGCTTATTTCAATACACCCTACAGCTGCGCATCTTCTAATAGAAAACTCAGCAACACAACAAAGAGTGTTGAATGTAATACAATGGATAGATTTGGCCTGTCACACATAGAGCGTTTTTCATCTAGGTATCACGGTTTCGAAGCGAATGTATTCCAGTAAGTCGTCATCAAGCCCTTTCCGTTTTCTGCCTTCAACCGTAACTAACGTATTTTTATTCGATTTAAAGTACTAAAGAAAATTTCTGCTACCTATGGCTGCCATAACACTGCTGTAGGTAGTGTTTTTGATTCTCAAATCGGCGTTCATAAATATCTCTATAGATAAGTAACGTTATCAGTTGATACCTGAAATTGAAGAATTGTGGCCCATAGTACCGGAAAACAAAGCTTCCTTTATGATATTTCTGTCATTAACTATATGTTTTACATCAGGAGTTAGAATCTGCGCGAAAACGATTCTAAATCATTGATCACTCAAACGAAATTACATCTTTGTTGATTATAACCTAATTCATCTTTTTTCGGCTTTCTAATAGTAATTTGCTTAGTAGTAATGCCTGGGAGGCCACCTATATAAAATATATATAAAACGTACAAGGAAATACTAATCGTTTATAATAGCGTGATGAATATCATGTATTTATATATCTTGCGTACCATTTTTAATGGGTTGCCTGGCGAAAAACAGCATCGAAACCAATTAAACATGACCTAGGTTTATATAATAACTATACTGTGCGAGCAACCATCAGCGTGTCCCTTCTGTTGTTCAGCCAATTTAAAATAGGGTTTTTATGTTGCCATATATATTAAGCCCAATTCAAGAAGTCTATCGTTCGTTTCTACGTCGACTTGTAGGGAGACGAAGGTTATTTGGCTCTGGCCTCGGTGCTCTGCAGAGTACAAGAAGGTGATGAAACCTGCGAAGTTGTTGCTGGCGTACCGAGGCGTAGCTGGTTGCTGTGATTCCCAGCGTCTGTTACCCGTGCGAGAGCCTTATAGCTTATTATAGCCAGCGTGGGTGGCCAGAGTTTGTCTAGCTTGCTTCGACTTAATAGGATTTATGGAAATGATTTGGGTTGAGTTAAGGTGTTCGACGAGCAGGCTCGAGCGAACTCTCCTGCCGAGTTGCCAGGGATTTCATTACTAGGGGGCACTGGCGGTCGTGCAGAAGGAGTGGCCACCGTGCGGTCCGCTGACTTCACAATACAAGAAGCTCATCACGTTTAGAAGAAGATGAAGTCAGAGGAGTGCAGCGTACGATACTTTTACGTTGAGAAACAACCGCTGTCGCCTACGCGACTACCGCGACAACAAAAAGGTCAGATGTGAACGATTCATATGGACGACAATGAACACCGAAGCTAACAAATTGAATAAATTAAGTTAATCTTTGTTTACATTGTGAATATATAATGGGTTCATCTGGTTTCAGGCTAGCCTCCTTGCCTCGCACAACTGTCGAGTTTCTCAAGTTTAGAAGTACGTTATGTATATCTGAAACAATATTGCCCCAAATATTAGCTAAGGCAGTCACATCATTATCTAATAACAACGATAATGCAATGGTTTGTCCCGATGTAAACTTTAAGGAAAATACACGGGGGCTAAGAGCTCACGTACGTCAAAATGGACCAATACAGAGAATTTCAACCAGTGCCTGTAATCTAATCGAACTTCAGAATGAAACCAATGTTATCATTTTATTTAATACGCTAGTTTATCATCCTGACGACATTCACAATATAATGTCTTACTTATCTCATAAGAAAACTATGTTCTTCGTGATGACAGACACGCGTCCCATTTGTTTCGATCGTGTGACCCCTTTCGACTTTTCGAGAAAAGCAGTTTATACACATAATCCAGCTTCAGTATGTTATTATTCCCTTTTTCATTTAAACTCTCCAGGCATAGACGGGCTTTTGGTAAACTTATTCCGCATACTGCGCATTGGTCAGCGGACATTTGCTCAGGTTACATACATCCAGATACCTCAACTCAGACAGTCTTACTTCCTCTGTCTTAATAATCTTCTCTTTTTCTATTACTTCTTACGTGGGCAGGTGCCTGTGCGACTTAAACTGCGTGAGGGTTATCGTATCCCTTATTCCGCCTACCGGTTTCAGTCCTTATGCCGAACGAATTTGTTCACTTCGACGTACTGCTACCGCCAGCTATCTTCCACTGCAGAACGAACTAACGACAACGACGAAGACGAAAACCTCGTCATCCTACTGCTTCTCTTGAAGATGGCTAATTTGGCTGTCTCATGCCTTCTTCTGCTGAATGGCCCCTTCACTGGCATAGCTTTTGCGCTAGCTCGAGATGACGGCTCACAGAGCTGGCATTAGCACTCCGACGCGGAACTGCACCGATTCAGGCTAGGCGCTGCTGGCACATTTCTACCACTCGTCCACTCACTGCAACCGCCGCGCCTGTTAGTAGCGGCAGCGGCAGCACTACTACCACCGTGGAAAACTCTCCCTGCTGGTCCCCTGTTCCTCTTGCAACTAGCCGGTAGACTAACTTCGTGTGCTGTCCTGATAGCTGATAAACGGCTACTTTGGCATCCAATAGACAGCAGCCGGGCCAATGAAAGAATATGGGTCTTCACCAATCTCCACCACTCGCTGCTTTTACCCCTTTTCCCGGTGGATGTAGCAGAATGGTAATGCTTGCCGCACCACACGTACGCCGCTAACGTTCGCATGCTTGTGCGCACGGCCTGCAATTTCCCTGTCTGTCGCCGTTCCATCCAAACGGCGAGGCAGTCGGAAGGGAAGTTACAAACGCTGCAGTAGCTGTGTTGAGCCATTTCTCCATCGCCGAGCCTGCCGCGGCCGGTGCCACCCAAAAAGCGCAAGCAGACGGCCGACTCGTAGCAAGGGCTCATCTGGCCCTCGTCCTGGCGCCGATCCACAGGGAGAGAGAAGGAACAGGGGCATTTGCGCCACTGGAACGCAATTCTACCAAATCGGGCAGCTGAGAACAGGAGACTAATTACAACTCAGCAAGCGGCCCCCCACTTTGGCCCAACCTGCCATCTCCCGTTAGAGAGCTACCCTCCCTCCACTTCACCCGTCGGGTCGTTCGTCAGCTGTCGAGATAGGGCTTGTTCGTGAGAAGAGAACGCACGCGCCCATAAAGAGAGCCCACCCCTCAGTACAACAGCAGCAGCCGCCGCCGCTGCTCACCAACAAAGCTGTACAGATTGTATTCTAATTAATTTTAAAAATGACCAAAGCTACCAACGAGGGGAACCGGCAACAAAACTTTCTGCGAAGAAAAGGCTTTTGCTATTATTTTCTTCGTATTGTGAAATAACGTAAGCATTTCTTTGAAATCATGTTCACTGAATGACAGTTTTATGTAAAACACTATCCTTTGAAGGTATCGCAAGCTAGATGTCCTAGGTCAGTCACCATTAGTTTGACTTCATAACAATGAGGTTTGCCGAATCAAATATGTTGCTATTGCTTTAACATCTTGCCATATAGTACTTTTTTTTACGCCTTCGACGCTGTGTGTATTCGCTGATGAGGCTTAAAACATCGAACTCTGTTAACTTTCGTTGTCCAAGCTATTAAACCGAAAAGTCGAACATGTCGCTTTAAGAAACTATTAGATAAAAAAAAAAAAACCAGCCAAGGTTCGCCGGTTAGCGATCGACTCGTATCGATCTTTGTTGGGGTTCATCAAAATATAGAGCAAGCGTTAATTTCACCACGGAATTCTTCAAGCAAGTTTAATGGCTTAGGAGTACTGCACGAATTTCATTGAGATCCAACAGAATAGCGCACTGTGTCTGCCAACAGCTCGCTGAAAGAGTGGCAATTATCCTCGAGCTGTCATGGCAATGACCTACGTCTCGATATAGGTTATAGTGGGAAGCCAGCAGCAGTTATTACAACATACGCAGGTTCCCATTTCCAAATCACCCGCGGCGTAGACGTTTACATGCACCTGTTAGCTGACTAACTGCGTCGAAGAGGCAGACGAGGCCGGTAGTAAACGGACTAAGTAACGCTGACGGCGCAAATGTTCTAACTGGTCGCCCGAAAAATGCGTTCATCCAGTCAATGACGCCGAAGTTTTCTCAGTATTGCCGATCTTTCTAGGTAGTAGCCAATGAGCGACGTTAGTTAACAGTTGTGCGTATTATTCAGCCGTCGTAACCGAAACTGCTTGAAGCTGTTTTTTGTACCGTTATAACGTTTAAAGTTTATGACCAACAGTGAGAATAGCGGGTTAAAAATTGGCTTAATCCTGGGCCGTCGGACTGCTTCTACCCGACGAACCTACACTTGCATCCTCTGTGTGTGGTCCTTATGGTCAACAACTTATGTGCGACCACATTATTGTTGAAATGACTAAGCTAAGAGATACACGCTCAATAATATTTGGAAAACGCTGTCTCTATATAATAAAGATAACATGCTCATATCCTGCAGGGGTGTACTTGAGATTTGGATGGTAACAACTGGACATTAGTGTAGTAGAATATAAATGCCACCAGCTATATTTAAAAAAAACCTTGTTTTCAGTTATTTAAGCTCCACAACAAACCAACTGCTGTAGAATGTCCATCGACAGAAAAAATTAAACAGGAGCATATTTTCTTCCCTAGGGGCGAAATCTTCTTTGTGCTGTTACGCGCATGTTTGATTCAAGCTTTAGAATACAATTTGACTGTGGTAATCATATTTGTGACTGGGCTTCTTCCATAACATTTGTCCGTAATTGACAGCTTCTCTCCCATAGCCATCTATTGCAAGATCGCTTCCTGCGATGTTAGCGGCGTGGTATCTTCAAGCGCAGGAATAGCCTTTGCTTTGTACGCTCGTAACGGTTCGCGTCGGCTATTTTACCTCTTAGAAAAAAGAAAGCTAGATTTTTGTCCAAGCTAATGCAGAATGGTCACGTTATTTCAGTAGAGTCAATTCTTGCAGAAATGGTCAGTGCTCAATCAGACATGATTTAATTAACAGACCAGAGTTGTTTACGAATATCAGTATGAAATTATTGAAAAATCCCCAGAGAACAAATGTAGCTTGTTAGATGTCTGCTCGCCCTTGGCAGTAGGCGCCGTCAAGTCACCAGGAAGCTTATCAATCAGTAACTAAGCTTTCCTATGGTACCGCAGACGTAATTCTTTACGATTTAGATAAAAGCAACACGCACAGCAGCGCTAATGAATGCCAATACGTTAAAAATAGTCTTCATTACTTCTGTCTTCTAGTGCAAGCCTCATAGAATAAGGCGGCTAATGTCACTTTTCGACAAAAGGTTTGTTGGGTACCGGATGCTAACATAACTTTTTATAGTATATACATACGCGGGTAAAACGCAAAAAAATACGTGCTTTTTTACGCTGTGTTATTTATTCTGGGATATTATCGATCAGACGGAATACCAAATATAAAGGTACTTTTCGGGTACATTATCATCTTGCTTTTCTCATTTAACCGCTGTTGTCTTTCGACTTGTGTTTCCTGTTTATGTTTCAAATGTTCTTTCGAGAATTTAATTTTTTCCCAGTTGCTTTTGTATAGTTCAGTATAAAAATCATGACCGTTCTCCATATATAATTAAACGTTTATACTTTTAAAATAGCTCCAAAGTCAACGAACATCGTTCAAGAATACTTGCGCCTAGTTCTAGATACGTATACAACGAAACCCCTTCCGTAAACCTGCCAGCCTCCCTGATGTATGCGTATTTCACCTTAATGGATCCCTATTTGTTGTTATATGTTTTACACGAAATGACACTATGTCGAACACAGCGCGGAACGTTTATGAATCATATTTTTTTTTGCTTATCCTCTCATATATTTCTTTTTCAGCTTCTCGTTATAAATCTGCATCAGCCTTGGGTCCCACTAAAAAATCCTGGCGATCAATCTTCTGAGTTTCTTCGTTTCAAAACCAAATCCCTATCAAATCCCGTTTCGACTTGAAATGTTCTCCCGGCTTTCTTTACACAGGTTGCCTGTTTTTGTTCTCTTGGATTGTAACTCCTCTTATAGCCACTTTCTTTCTCCTGCAATAGACCGTATCCTCTAGCCACTTCGTATCCCAGAATAGCTGAGGAGCAAGTTTAAATCAATGGCATTTTCAGTTGCCAGGGTTGACCTTTGCTTTTAGTACGGAAAAAAACACTTCTGTGCACTTTCTCGAAAAAAAAAAGACCTACAATTAAAACTATATATAGCTGGTGGTAGTAACTAGAATAAGGTAGAAAGACAATCGACTTTTGTCAATTTTACCAAGTTGAATATGGCTCTAGAGATTAAAAAATTACTTTTTTTTTTTTATTGAACGAAAGTCATAGTAGCCGTAGTCATGTGCTGGTATAATTACAAATATAAACTAAGCTATAAGCTTAATTTTTTTTATACAATATTACAAGCACAGAATGGAAAAATAATTTGATACAGCCATCTTGCGGGGCTCTATTGTGTTATACAGCGTATTGCCCTTCATAGTTCAGACATTTTCCTATTCTAGTTAGATAATGAAACACCAAATTGGATTGTTATTCCTATCAAAGAAAAAATATAGCTGCTCCTTTTTATCGTAGAATTTTAGTTAAATATTTTTTTCTCTTCAAACAGAGGTTATTCTGTAATATCTCTTGTTTTCATCAGACTTAAAGGACCGAACAGTGTGTTCTTACCTTTGCGATTTTCTGGAGGACAATGTAGTGGAGTCGATGGGTTTTAGCCAACCAGGGTCCATCTGTATTCCAAAGCAGAACTATACAATGTCGTGTATTGGAACAACGCAGGCAGTCAAGTGTATGAACCTTTGAGGCGGATATCAAGAGGAAACAAAGCGGTAGAGTTGAAAAGCCATGTTCGGGGTAACCTAGGTCCCCTGGGAATCTGGATACAGTGTGTAACAAGGGCCTCTAGAAGCTGGTTTACCCGACCGGGAAGGTGGCAGAGGCGGTGTGGGCTCAACACTCACCGGCAGCTGGCGGTCCTGAAAGAATAGAAAAGCGGCTTAAACGTGGTCCCGTGAGGCGTTCGGGCCACTAAGTTAAAATCTGCAAAAAAAATGAACTACGAAATACTTAGGAAATGAGTCGTGCCACGATTTCAAGACATAGCGTTCTATCGAGAGGCCTCGTTCTTTCGTTTCGTCATTGTTGCGTAACTAAAATTAGTTTCTGATTCTGCTAATCCTTTGTCGTCAGTAAAGATAAATGAATACAATACAGGTAAGTGGCGGTCTTGAAGTAGAGATAGATTTCAAAGCTGCGATGCCTCATAGTGGATGACACGTTGCGATGACAGTAACTACCTGTTAAGTTTGTCTTGTATACCGAGATAGTACAGATGTGCCAATATGCACTTACAGCACATCGGCAAAAAAAAAAGATCGTTTCATTTACCATAAATGTTTTTTAATAGCGCGCTTTAAAAGCATGGAAGAATGGTGTGCTGTACATATAAGAAGCTATCCCAAATGACCTTGCTTTGTAGACACGCTAACATCAGCGAGGTTGCAGAATGTTTGCCAAAACACCACAAAACCACCAAGTGCAGCTGTGGTACGCCGGCGTGTGTTGGCAGATACGCAAAGATTCGGGATAAATTCTTATGTAAAGGAGGATCATGTATTTTGTGTATGTGGGCAAAAAGCGCTCTATCCAGTATTATAAAAAGCATATCTTAGAGCATGCTTGATGTAAATAGTCAACTTGTTTGCCTACACAACCGCAACACGCGCGCCTAAAGGAAACCTTTCGATGCCACCTAATGCCCTTGGTTTTCTTCAACGTGGGTTACACGTGCTTTAGAAGTATGCGAAAGGGTTTATTCGTCACATTTCATAAGTGGTATTGCCCAACGATCTATTACATGCGTTAGTGAACTGGCAAAATAGATCAGATCATGACACTAATACCTGCCATATTATCATCGTTTATTTTCAAGGCATAATAACATACGTTCCAAAAAATGATCACATCTAGCCACTTTATACACGAATAATGTAATTCCGGTTTAGCTAACAACGCTTTCTCTCTACTTGATCATACGCCATTGACAAAGTTGGACGCCGATGAAAATCACGCCCGTACCACAGAAATCTGGCCTGATTGGCGTCTAACATCATAG
The DNA here is from genome assembly GCF_002532875.2 of Varroa jacobsoni. Classification (NCBI taxonomy): domain Eukaryota; kingdom Metazoa; phylum Arthropoda; class Arachnida; order Mesostigmata; family Varroidae; genus Varroa; species Varroa jacobsoni. The sequence continues at coordinate 33,422 of NW_019214597.1, forward strand.
CTTTGTTCACAATTTGTTAATCTATCGAGTCAATTGAGTTCTACAGCGAGTAATCATAAACTAGGTAAGATGGACTGGATTAATGCAGCTGATCAACATCGCTTGATTGGCCGGACTCTTATTCCGCTGATGCGTTCGATATAAATGAGAACAAATGAAGCGTACCTATGCTGAATTAAATAACAACAAGAGCAATAAAGCGAAGCTCCATTCAGCTGATACGTCATGTATATAACCCAGCTTGTCTCTGCGGTAAATAGTGTTATCCAGATTCAGACAATTGTGCAGTATTAACAGCACTCCATTTATATAAATTATCCGCTTTTTGGTTATTTCAAACGGTATAAAATTATACCAAAGGTTTAATCCAATAGTCTAACAACCCTTTAAAAAAGAAATCAAAAATATAATATAGGTGAGCCCTTGAATACAGTAACATTTGAACATACAAGGTTTCTGCACTGGGACGGACTCCTGTGGTGATCCCCTTAATAAAGATTTTTTGTTCAGATATGAAACATAGCCGCATATGCCTAGGTTCGACGACATAACGTAGATGTAGCTCTTTTTCAGCCACAGGACACATGGCCGGCGTGAAGAAATCTACCATGCAGATTTATTTGTCCCTGACGTAGCCATCGGATTCAAATGTTCGCGCGACAACCGGTCACCAAAGCAGACGAAATGCTGTTTACATGAACTAATAAAGAATGCTTTTGTATTGTGGTTTTAGGTTGGAAGATTTGGTTTGAGCTGGCATTTTCTTACACTGTACTGTACAGTGCCGCACACTGCACGGTAGACATGCCGGATACTTTAGAACCTTTTTGCACAACATTGTGCGAAGGCTTAAAGCGACTAAGTTTGTACCTGTTGTTCAAGGTTCTAGGCATTCACGGAAAGTTTACCCAGACAAACTAATTACAATAACGGTGAAAATGTTAAGATACCCATGCACGCTGGCACTTGACATGCATTGCACAAGGACTGATGTGCTTGGTTATCTAACATTCATTTCTACGGCATTTTTACTATGAGCAAACAAAACAGTCACATAATAACTTGCTAAAAGTCTCACGCCATTTCTTAGTAACCACTGTATTAAGCTAAAGTAATCATATGCAAGGAATTCTAAGCAGGGAGTGTTATCGGACTCTTCCTTTACTAGACTGGAAATAGGTTTATAGAGACATGTTAAAGGCCTGCCTGCGAGTGAAACTCGATCAGTTTTGCTTGAAGCGTATGTGATTCCAAAGAGACCATGCCAGCTGCCGTTGCGCATCGAAAAAGCAAAAGTTATCTTAAAAGAAGTGCTATTGCCACTTAATTTCCCATGGTGCAGCTAGTAGTTACGGAAATTTTCTTCTGATATTTTCTGAAAAGCATAGTCTGTAGAAGTTCTATAGACATTGTTTTGCAGAGCATTCCTCCTTATTAAAGCTATCCCAAAGAGAAATTTTGGCGATTACGCTCAATTCAAAGAACAAGCCTTGAAGCAATCCCCTAATTAACGTAATACTTAAATCATAACAGCCGCTTATAATAAATTTATGTTTATGATAAATTTTCGCCAACCAAGGAATACTCGTCGCAGCTGTAAATCGATACATCGGGAACGAATGACCCTGTGGTCTATCGTCTACTTAACCTTATCTCGAATACTTCTCCCAACAGTGCTCCGTCAAAATAACCGATTCCTAAAAAAGGTTACTGTTTTTATAATTAAACCTCGATTTTCGATACTGTTTGCATAGCTTGAATTATTATGGCTACGGGATAAAGTTGAAATATTTGGACTTTGAAAGAAAATTTGCAAACGGTTACATTGACGGCCAGTGGAAGGTTCAGTGCACGAGGTTTTCGATCCGCGGTTGGCCTTCAGCCTCTACTCCTTATATGTTGAATCATTTTGGATCTGAAAAGTATAATTGGACCCGCTTCAGTCCACCATCGAAACTCTCGAAGAACAGGCTGACATATCAGCCTAAATACAAAATACTATCTGCCACGTTTTTATCTGTGCCGTTGACTCTTCGACCTGTTGCGTCAGCAGAATATGGATCCATGGTGCTTGTGCCCCACGTTGGTCGACACAGTGGTTAAGGCCAGCGCCATTACAACGGAAGCGTTGCTTCAGGCGCGAAAATCGAAATGTTTTGCACACACTTACGACCGCTGTAAGTTAGTGTTACTACTAGATTTTAGTAGTGGTTACTAATAGTTAAAAAAAACTACTGGATATAGCTGGACAGGATCTTTGTCAATAGCAATACTTCTTATACAAGTGAGTATTTAAGATTCCCTCTTAGAAAAGGACTTCGCGATGGATTAGGATGGCGTATGAAGGTAATTGCACGGCACGCGAAACTCAGCATTATAGTGAATTCACTGATTACGAAAGAAATATTATATTACTGGTGGTGACTAGTCACACGCTTTCTCACAACGTTTTATTATCGTCTACGGTTTTCAGTTGTGACAATGTTTCTCTGATCCATTGTTGAGTAGACCCAGGGTTTATTTTAATCACCTGCTACCGTAGCTGTTCTGCATAGAAGTGCACGTTATGAATGTACATTAGAGAAATAGAGTGTTTTTTTTTTTATTGACGGAATCCATATGTGTATGTTTAACAATTGGGATTGTTCTTGACGTATATTAGAAGCTGGCTTTAAAAAAAATGTCCAAACGTCGTCACGTTAGCGCGTCATTTGAAAAAATTAACCCCCTTGATACCCTCTATCTAAATTGCACTAGTGTTACCGTAAGACCATTGCACTTCGCTGTTAAACCTTTTTCATCTGAAGACTGAACTTGCAATTCATGGGCACTTGTTGCGAACTTACGGAGTAATGTATATGGCCGAGTGAGCTTTGCTCTTTCACTTACGATACTACGGCGAACGTTCTGCTCGAGAAATGATGCAAGCAAAAAAAAAACTATAACCTTTGAATGTACTGCCCTGTTGAAAATGGATGCAGAATAAAGACCAGTTTGATAGTATGCAATGATAACGTATTCCAATTGGTACGTAGTTTGTGCGTAGCAGGCATAGCAATAATACATAAATAGAGCAACTCAATAGAAATGAACCTTGCGTAACAAAGGCCTCGGTCTTACATGCAAATTAGAGGTCCTTTAATAAAATACACTTTTTGCGATCAAATAGCAGTAATAGGACTGTTAATAGAAATTTGAAAGTACCTGATGCTAGATGGTCTATATATAATTCTGATGATATCAGCAGTATTCCATATTCATCAACGATTTGCTTAAACACATATCAAAGCTCGACTTGATGCCCTAATGATTTAAAGCCATTTTTAGACGCAATGAACCCACATAACACAAGTCTCCGGAATCTGCACGAACCAAAAACTAATATTGATGCTTCCCCACAAAGTTTACGCAAGTAAAGTTTCGAAAAAACAATGATCTCTTCACATCTTTCATATATATGTATTTCAATTCCCCAATCGCTCTGGCCGCACTAAGTATAATAGAAAAAAATTAAAATGCAGGAGAAAATGCATTAGGAAGCTGTTAGTACATTGCCTGTGCTCAAGGATGTCCAGATTTATAAGCACCCGACAACGCGCATCTTGTTCATGTACCGCTAAAAACATGCAGCCTATATTGCATCAGAGAATCCCCACAGAATCACGATTTACTTGTAATGATATCTTTTTATTATGTGTGCTGACATTACGTGTATGTGCCAAGCGCTTGCTCTCTAGACGGTCCATTGTATTACTCACTTGTTATGGCGAAAACCTAAATTCGGATTCATTGCTCGATCTGGCCTTGTAGCGTACTACCTAAACGAAATGTGTTGTATATCGGTTGGAAGACCCCGTTTTGTGTCAAGCTTTTCGTCCTGTCCTTTTTTCTTCTGCCCTTTCCAGTATACATCTGTAGCTCATAGCTTGAAGCGTACATTTCATAAATATTCAACAAAAAAATGTCAAAACACCAGGACCGAAGCGTCACATAGCACAATAGACTTAACACAACAACAACAAGCCAACACCTGCGATTCCGTTCGCACTTATATCATTGGCTGGTCTACGAGTTCATTCACCTATGAGGAGCGGTAGCAGAATTGGAGAAAGACGCTTTGCGTGTTCCGATTGACAGAAAGGAATAAAAACGAAAGCCCTACCCCTTAGAAGGGGCAAAACGAGAGACGCGAACTGAACTTGATCGCCCGGCTCTACGTGTCCAAAGCTTGAGTGACAGCTGAACGAGCTTGCACAGGCTCGTTCCAAAGCTCAAGGAGCTACTGTGGAGCAAAAAAAAGCTGAAAACGGAGGACGAATCTCCTCTCTAGCCTCTAGACTGAGAAAGAAGTTGTCTGCGAAAAGAGCAAGTCCTAGTAACTCAACCCCAGCCCGAACACGAATCGGTCGGCGGAACCAGGATTGGCTCTGTCGAAATCTAAAAGGTGCGCTTGCTTGACTTGAGGAGGTTAGATTCCCTAGAGAAACGATAGGCGACGATCGTATAGGAAAGTTCTGAGACAGTTGAGAGCCCGGAGTACCGTTACAGACTTAGTTGGGCCACAAGGCTCCGACCGGCTTCAGGCCGGTGCGATCATCCACATCAGTTCGAAGCAACTGCTTAACGTGGTTCAGGTCTTTATCGTCGAATTAGTGGACTTCTTTGGTGACCACATAGCTGTGCAGATGTTGTTACCGTGTAGAAATCGTCACGACAGCCAGTTCAGCTACGGATATGAACGACAACTCTGTTGAAGCTCAGCTTTTACCTTGATGTGTCCTGAAATCTTCAACAACTCGCGATCCCGACTGATTTGTGAAATCAGTCGGGATCGCGAGCTGGCCTGGCTGAAAGGTGCTGTCAGAACAAAGAAACTCTTTTCTGCTCCATTACCTAATTTTGTAATAGCTTTTCTCTAAAGCATGCTCAGGAAAAATTGTTGCTTTTTAGCGGAGCAAAACGTATTTCGTATCTATATTTATTGTGATTATTAATACCAAAGAGGAAATATAATAAAATATCGTTATATATGATTAGATTGAAGTTAAATTTCAGACAGAGACGCTACATTTGCGATGCCTTCCAGATTTAGTGGTGATTTAGATAATATGCGTCACGATATTGTATAATGTTAAGTTTCACTATATATTACATATGCGCACTGTTCTGTAAAAAATATTAGGAACTTGGTGGTTCCTATAGTACAACTGCAGGCGTGCAAAAAATGCAATTTTTTGTCTCTGTGTTAAGGACGTAAAATTACCTAACCGGAAAAAGAACCTTCTAGCTTTGCTGGTCATTGAAGGCGAAGTGCAGTCATATATTGTTTTTGGTCTTATTTTGGATGGCTGATATTATTGTGAACTTATATTATTAGAAACAAAATTATTAACATTAGATTAATTAGCAAATTAAATAGTGGATTTTCGTTATAGTTAGATTTAAATTACCGTTACTTCTTAAATTAAATCACGTTGATTATGTACCTTTTACTGCGTACTTTATTTAATGCCTAATAAAACTGTGTTAAGATCAGAAAGAAAACATTCTAGCCCAATTTATAATAATAATGATAAAAGCTATCTTCGCGTAGAAAATTACTTTGCATCAGAAATTTTCAAGCGTGTTGTCTAATGTACTTACAATGCTATATCAGAGGGAGTCGTATGAAACTATTTGCCATACATTTAGATCGCTGTTAATGATTTAAAGTGAAAAATAGCAGAAAATAGAACGAAGTTGGTCTCAATGCTTTGAGTTTTACATGCGGAGTTGGCCTAGTCAATAAGAGCTATAAAACACCATGACTCTATAGAATATATATATATTCACATTATAGACGTAAACTCAAAGATATAAGTCTTATCAAGAAACGTTTACTCATCCGAACATTTCTCTTTCCAACCAACTGTTATTTATAGAGCTTCAATTCCTTAGCATTACCTACAAGGGTAAGTTCCTCAACACAGAGACCAGTGCTAAAGTCAGGTATTGTAGCATTTCTTGCGTTCGATCGATAGTGCTATAATATGATATACAAAGTTGTACTTAAAGTCAGCCATTTTCACAGCCAATATCATGCGTTCGACATTTTCCGTCTGAATGTTAGTAGCAAAAGGGACCCCATTTGGCTGGTCGATCCACCGAACTAACGACTTTTCCCCCGCAAACGACAAAATCGTGCAGATCAACTCTAAAAATAAAATATCCCTTCGCGAATAACTGCTGTAAACCGGGAATACCTTCAAGTCTCTTCGTATGTCCCAACTGCAGTTCATTGTTTCCAGCTGCACAAATAAGATGCGGGGTGCGTCGGCCTTCGCTATTGCTTTGCATCGCATCTTTGTGCTTCGCGTTCTCGACTGCTTAAACTGGTCATAACCGTGTGGGCGACATTACAGCCGTCTAGCAATATGATTCGTTCAAATGCTCTTTTTATGTCCTTTCGTATTTAGAATATTGGTAGTCGCACGGCCCTCGCGCTTTGATAAGGTTGCAGGTTCTTAGCAGAGGACATTTTTTGAGCATTTCTCCTGGCTAGAGAAACACCAGTAGTCCGATATCCATAAAAATCTATGTAAGAGTAGTCTGCTATAAAACCAATTGACCTTTTGAGAACACAAAATTGACTTGTCAATAAGCAGCGGTTCGGCAGATCGAAGAGTCTGTGGCTTGATTTGCGGTCAGATAGAACACTCTTTTCAAGCCAATGTCCTCGTTCAGTTGCCGGTTTACTTTCTGATAGAGAGGTATCGTAGTGTTGAAGAACTTTGTACTACAAATAGCCAGAAGCAGCCAGAAAATGTGAAACATTAGCCTCTTTATAGGGAAAGCAATATTTATGGGACACAAACTGATACCCAATTTGAAATGATGGGTTTAACACAAGGTCTTGGTGCGAATTGCATTTTTTGAGACTTAAGAAATCTAATCAAGTTATCACCGCATTTACTAGAACATGATCTTGCTTTATTACTCTGTGGCAATTATTGACTGGTCCCGGTTTGAAACCAGAGGTACCTCATTTCGGCCATGCTCGAGCTAAACCATCGGCATTAATATAAATAAAAAATACATTCTACAATTCCGTGATTCGTTGGAACATTAATTAATAATAACGACCACTGGCTGCGCTGTGCTCGAACTTAATTAAATTGAATTACCAACTTATAGTTTACACTATTTAGTAGATGTGTTCAAAAGGGCATACTTTGAACTAACGGCTTGGCCTTTTCGTAATTAGCTTCTAGTCCTGTTTATTGAGCGTCTTTGTTTTACTGCAGTAGAATACAATGCTTTTCAACGTAATGGATGTTTTGTCAGGCGTCGCTAATGTAGACTTCTTAGGCAAAAGTGAGCCATACGCTAAAATGACCAAAATTTACCACTATGTTCATCTAGATATTGGATCAGATACGGTTACTATTTCTTGCGTAGAATAAAGGAAATAATATCTAATCTCCACATGTGTTACATCGCGTGCAAAAACCCAACTGTGAGATTTAATGATAGTAGCCTCTTGGGTTATTTGTAGTTGTACATGTCTCTGAAAGTGAGACGACAGCAAATCTGTGAAGTTCGAGGGGGATATTTGCCTATATTTAAGTAGCGCATTATTCAATATTCTTTTCAGCAAAAAAGGTACACATGTCTCCTTCTTCCTATTCCTGACCATCGAAACAGATGATCTTAGCATCTGGTTATTAGCAAACGAGATCATGAAAAAGTCTACATTTCTATGCGCTCTTATGTAGAAATATGTATAAGTACATTTTTCGAAACATATGATAGCATATAAAAAAAAACGCACCATGTTGATTTTTTATCACCTACTCGCAGTTTCAGAAAATCTAGACTTGATCATCCACCTCAACTTCACAATATCCATCAAATAAAAACACACGGCACAAAGATAAAAGCCAGTGGATTTATTTTTTTTTTTCACTGTACCGCCATATTGGTAAAAAACTATGTGCTTCTGCAAAGGTAAAGAGCGAAGCCGAGGCTAGTCCAAGATAAAGAGTAAAGTTGGGACTCTACGGTTTAATGCTTCGAAAGTGGCCATGCTAGAATGGAAGTGGCTGACGTATGATAGGAACTAACATCGGCTAAATTCGACACGCTGCTTAAACTGAAGGCTAGCAGTGCTACTGGTGGGAAATCTTGCTGTGAGCGGCCCCATATACTCAGCAATGAGGGAGGCACACGAAAAGCCAGTCAAGATCAAAGGTACAAAGGAAAACGATAGTTCAATGATCAAGACACGATTGCAAAAATGAAGAAAAGAAAAAAGAGTGAAAGAACTTGAAGTTTTCAGGTTGCAACAGGTATTTGTTTATGGAATTGCGGAAAACATGTCTGTAACGCCTAGCATCTTTTGTTTTTATTCAAAGATAGTTGCCAACACCGGAATGCCTATATTGACAAGAATATACTGGTTAGTCGAGTGCTATGATAGGCCCAATCTTTGGCTCTACCGAACCCCTCTGGGATCTGTTTTGCTTGGCCAGAGATTGAGACGGTAAACCGGAATATCGGAACTCTCCGAATCCTATCGGCTCCAGGAACGGACTAATGCTACCATAGCTGCGGAGTCTATATCCTTTCTCTTGGTGTGATTTGCCGTAAAGTGGTCACGGTTCAGTCTGGGGGAGGGGCTCCTATAATATTTGACCTTATGCGTGAGACCATCGATTGACTCGCAATTCGGCTTTTGGGACCTGCTTTTGTTGCATGGAGTACAGTGAGCCCGAGAGCGCAACGAACAAATCCCGTAGACGGTAAACTCTGCTGGCCACATGGAGCAATTAACGATGGCGATACTGAAATAGTAAGAATAATAGTGATTCTTATTACTCAAGTATTCGATGACATTCTAACGATACGTTACAACGAGAACCATTCATCGTAAGTACACGGTAAACGATATAAAAATAGTATTAGCACGTTCGTACGCGCATATATTAACACGTAGGCAAACACATGTGAATATACCCATATGTATGGGTCTAGATGAGCACAGAAAAGAACTAGCAAGCCTTGACATAGGTTTTCGCGTCGGGATATATTATCTCAGCACGAAAGGAATTATGTGGCTACTAGAGGCCCATAGAGGTAGGGGGATGTCAGGTACTATCGTATCAAACTATTTAAGTAAAGTGGACAAAGGTAAACACGCATTTGAGGTTTGTGCCTCGACTCTTGGTTCTGCCAAGGTAACCAGACCAGTCCGCTGACCTATCTGAGACAGCTTGAAGTGCTTTTCACTACATCTGGCTAAGGTTGCACTAATGGTGGCATCTTCGGAAATTATAAAGACCAATGATATCGTAATAGCAATAATGGGTCACAGGACCAAGCAACTAATTATATAACATTTGCAACAGTTGTTGCAGTACACATCATGGAGGAGTTCATTGTAATAGCCACATTATGCAGTGAAAATATATGATAGTACTTACAGTGTAGAGAAATTTATCTTGACTAGCTAGAAATAAAACTTAGGAATTATGAGTCTAGGGCGAGCCGATGCACAGATAAGGAGGTATAGTTCCATATCAGTTTTTCAGTGACCTATCACTAGTTTATTTGTTAAAGGTTTACTTATTACACTGTTTGAGGCGAAAGAGTAAACTGAGAAAAATTTACGTTTTTCTAGTCGTAATGGATGCATTGGCTTGACCTCAGTAAACATACAAGAATCGCCCGATTTCGAGGCAAGCGCCGTTATACCCAGGCGTCGACTGTACGGTAAAAAAGAAAGATTCTAGCTAATTTATTTTCAATTCAAACGGCTTCGTTGACTCCACTTGAGATCCTTTCTTACTTGCTTAATACAACTTACTCGCTTCAACCCTATTCGAAATAAAATCCCCACGAGAGTACCCGTACAAAAACAGTAAAAGCTGCACAAATCAGACAGAGGCGATTCATCATATCAATGAATTCAATATAACATAATAATCTCAGTGAAGCGTCTACCTACACAATATAATCGACCAATAAATTATAGGCCCAAATATCCAAAGAGAATACTGTTATTGCTTTTTCTAAGACAGCTCCCTATCAACACTTGGTACGATTAAATATTAAGGTTTCGCTTAGGGTGGTTTCGGCTGTGCGAAATTGGTTCGTTCCCTTGTCATCGGGAACAGTTCTTATACATACGAACGTTGCATTTGCGACTCGGGGCCCCGACGGCAAATTAAGTGGAACAAGCTGACGTCTTCACCAGGTTTTTGGTCAGGTGTCCATTCCGCAGTGTTAACGAATCCTTAGTGCTATCCAGCTAATGGATACGCTGTCATTAGATACTTGAATTGGTGATGGATAACAGAAAAATTGTTGTGAAGACTTTTGTTTACGCGCCTGCCTGTCATAACCAGGATAGAAGGCATTAATTGCTAGCTTCAAATTGAGCCTTGATGTTTTGCATCTTACGTCAGGCAATCCATCAGACGGCTAGCTCCCAGGACAAAACGTGTGTCTATGCCCGGCTTCAAGCCTAAATCACAACGTATCCCTGAGAAAAGCAGGCAAATACGCTACCCACTAACCTATCACGGGGACACTCTAAGGCACACCTGCTTCATTAGTACATGTAACACACTCCGTATTTGTGTTCATTTTGAACGATAAAATACGTAATGAGTACTAACATTATTTCAATATAGAAAAAAATTGAAGAGATCCAACATTCCTAAGAAGATATTTCACTCTGTTTCACTTGTAAGTATTTCTCATTTCCTAGTAGATAATCAAACTCGTTTGAAAAGTATGTTTGATGCATGTACAGATCAGAAATATAGCTCACTAGTTTCTACGTTCGTTCCGGAAGTTGATAAGCGATCGGCAGAATATAGGTACTGATATGCTAATCGCTATAGAACATATGCATGTATATAGATCACTGTGATTCGTCGATAAAGGCCAAGGAGCGACACTGGCAGCTCAGTCGTAATATTGCAAGGATTAAACCACAGAAGGCTTACTTCAATGATCTATACTAGGAGTACTAGGATCAACTGCAAATGGTGTTACAATGGCGTACCAACGGGAAATTAAAGGAATTCCATGGCTCAGTCTATAGATGGATCCTCTAACTGGTTGAACCAGCGATTCTATCTTATATTAGCACATTGTATCCGCGGCACTTCGTTGAACGATAAACAGCTCTAACGCCGAAATACGGGAGGGAGCAAAGCGTGATGTATTGAAGAAATGCGACGTCCCAGGGTTAGTCGAGGACCACAAATTGAACTATTAATATCAAAAAATGATTCGGATACGTACTTCCGCTTAGCTCAGTGTTGTCTGAGGTGCTCCTTTCCATAAGGTGAATAGACGACAGTACCTTACAAAGGACGTATTGGTAAAGGAGCAGAGCTAGCAAAGGTCGTACAAATGTCATGTTGTACACAACAACTAATACTGTTTTTATGTTGGATATCAGAAAAGCCTGTTTTGTGTTGAGTCCATTTGGAAAGCATCATCAAATATAAACAAACGTAAAGTGTTTACCCATTGCATTTAGGGAAGCTTGTTTCATTTAGGCTGTTTACTAGAAATATTCGCTAGAAGTGTGAAACTTAACCGCTTTTGAATTGCTTTTACGGTAGCGTCGAGAATATCTTTCCAGCGATTCCAAACGAATTGAGAAATACATCAAAAAGCCTGCAAATCGAGATTTCATGAACGATGTCACAAGAAAAAGCATCCAACAAAAGCATCACGCAACTATTCGCCAGTGCTCAATGGCTGTTATTGATAGTGAACAAATTGAACCAGGCCTTTCTGTAGTGCCTTCAACATGCCACTGTTTTCTCGAAACTCTGGTAACAAAACTGATACTGTTGACCCTCAACCACAAGTTATGAAGTCTGTTTAATGTCAGCGTTTATCAAAATCCGTGCTGTTCTTCTCTACCTTTGCTTCATGTCTTGTACTCTAGTCAATCACGAGAAAATCAGTTGCAGCGTCAAGAAAGCGAAAAGTTTTGTTTTTTTTCCGTACAAACCTAAAACAAATATTAGATCATGTATCCACGCGTCTCCTGGCCAAACGCGTACTCGCTTACCGGCGTAAAATTTCATTGATGGAAATTTTAAGAACTTATGTACTTTTAGTTCGTATCTTTGGCTCTATATAACTAACCTATAGGAGGAAATAGGGTGTCAGACGTAAAAGAACAATTCTTGCCTGTCCTGTCTTACAGTATCTTCTGGATAACGTAGATCTTCCGAAAAACCCAGGTCTCCTCACAAGCCCTAATCCCGTTTCCCTCTTTCTCAGCGCCGCATTGTATCGTCTCTGTTGCCGCTGCGGATCTTAAGTTGTTTTGTTGTTATTCTATTTTTTAAAATGCCGTTGCTCGTCTCATCGTTTATCGCCTGGGTCTGTTGTTTTTCGGTAGCTCACTCGCTCACTCATCTGGCTCTTTTCGGCAGCGGTGCTTCATTTTCAAACCACCCCCATCTTCGCCCGTTTTTCTTAGCTGCTGGTATCCTGTATTGTAAAGCTTCTCCGTCATAAGCGTGTTGTCTGCTTCCCTGCTGTATGGTCGACCAAATGTTCTGACTCGTGTATGCTTTTTATGACGAGGAGAGGAACGAAAGGATCTTGCGAGAACGAACGGGGGCTAAGATGGGCGAAGTGCATGTTGCGGTGGGGGCGCCTTTTGCTTCGGGTATAGCTGCAGCACAATAGGCAAGTAGCGGCCCTTATTCTCTTTAGCTGCTTTTTGCCAGGGTTTTCTGTCTGCGGTTGTAGTCGCCGGCTGTTCCCAGTGGTGTCGCTCCGCCTGTCGTCAGCTAGTAGGGGGTAAGAGGCGAGCTAGCGAAGGGGTCGGCAAACCCCCTACGGCGTTGTTCGGTTCACCCTCATCTGCTGTCGACTCGGCCTCGCCGCCCTCCGTTCCCTTTGCCTCCCACCGAGCCACGCTGCCGTATCAGGAAGGCAGACGTGTACCTTACGGCTGTCTCGGTGCCCCATACACGGCTGGCCAGACGCTTCTGCTGAATCCCGGTTGCGCGCCGTCAGGCCATCTGGCGTTTGCTTGACCAGCTGACGGAAGGAGGCAAGCTAGGCTACCGTGCCGACCACTTACCAGAACGCTCTGTCCCAGGTTGGTCCTAAAGTCTGAGTTATTGCTCGAGTGCAAGAAGAAGTAGAGAAAGAAACGGAGCGGTACGATAGGTTGAAGAGGGAGGCGAGGTAAAGTAGTGAGGAAGGCTACAAAAGTGGAACAGAAGAAAACGGGCCTTATTTCCATAGTTTGGATAGGTTTCAGATTCACAAGGATGACCAGCGTGGTGGAACAAGAAGTAAGACAGACCGATTGCGGTTTTCCTTAGGTGTTATAGATACGCGGGCGCTGAGCAGGGAAACGTGTGTTGTGCAGGAACGGCGCGAAAAGTAAAGATACCTTGGGAAGTTTATTGTATGTTATAGAATCTGTATGATCTAAATATTTGGAGTCCTCTAAAAATTTTACACCACCATAGACTTGTTAGCTGTCACGTTCGTCATAAAGAAAGGTGTATAGAAATATGTCAGATAACCTTTTCATCTGAAAAAAAGAGACAATGATTGCTTGAATCACATATAGAACACGCATACAGCTGTGTATCAATTTGGAAACCTTTCTTCATACTTTTTAACCGTGTAGAGGAAGAGAACGTAATTTCCTGCAGTTTGCTCGAAGTACCGCTCTCTCACAAACCACCATGTCGTTAACATCACCACTGCTTTGATTATCTATTATAAAGATTAGGTATTGCGCTGTACATGCACATATTGGCTGTTGAATCGTCAAAAAACTGATTCATTTCATTGACTTCGTATGCACCCACCGTAACGCAGATTTCCCAGACCGGTTCGGGCTTTTATACAGTCTGTTGACGTTAAGAAACACTAAACCGAACAACGGGAGATGGAAATAAAACTATAGACTCCTAGAGTTTCCACTATAATCAATTTTTTCCGGCTTGAGGGAACGTTCTAATGCGCGCAACACACGAAAATACTTATGCCTAAGGGAATTTGGCCCATAACATTTATTCTAGCACACGCAGGAGTTGGTAAATAGCCAGTACCGTTGCAATTTACAGCTTCCTATGAGTAATAGCTTCATAGAGAAGCTCCGTAAAAGACTATGGCTGAATACTAAGTAAGTGAACTTATCTCGCTTTGCTGAGCAGACTCGTGGATTTTTTCAATCCCATTTACCCCAGCCACTAAACTGGCCAGGCCTAAGCTTTGTGTTTCATATGAAGACTTTGTAAATGGTTCGGGACGTCTTTTCAAAATGATACAAATTCACCTTGGTTAAGTTTTCTGGAAGTAGAAAAGATCCCAAAAGTGATTGCCGCATATTAAACGTGTCATATCGGATGGCGCAAGGTTGAACACTGCTATAGCCAGAACCTCTTCCATTTTTCCAAATCCTTTAGAGACGATTGTGCAGAGAGATCTAAAGTATTGGCTGTCACGACAAGGCGTTCAATCTACGTATTTGGCTGTTCAGTATCGATACCGGCAGTTACCTGTGGCCTTCTGTTATTTAAAATGAACATGTTATTTAGATTTCCTGACTAACAAAAAGTTCAAAATAAACCCTAATTTTCGACAAAAATGCTCGTATAGACATACCCAGAAGCAACTGTCAGCGTGGAACGTGTGTGAACTGTGTTTCAATTGACGCTTCATAAAAATGTCCAATTTCTCACTCAAAGGTACATCATCTACGCGAATGGCTTCGCCACGAGCGTTTCCAATTTAATTTAGCGTAACAGAAAGTAGGAGTCGTCCTTTATATACTAGAACGGTTATACCATACTAAAAATGACTACTTGAGTGCTCCTTGTAGTACCTAACTTTTTCGTTAACCAGTATCAAACAACGAGGCGACGTATCCGCCATAACGCTAGAATACATTCAAAAGAAATACGACAAGAAAATATTAGCACAAAAGAAGGGTTGACTGGCCTGGCTCCTTTGAATATACGCATATACGACATAATGGGCCCGGTTTTGTACTACAGATTAAATCATCGGCTGCGTATGGCTGGGTTTCCCTTGGTTTATATGAATTGAATTGAATGGAATTAATACGTTGATTGCTGTTGTTGTCGATGTTTAGGGGAGTTTTTGAGAGGCCACAGGTAGTAAAAGGTATAAACTCGTCGTTAGGTTAACAAACAAATTTTTTGGTAGACGAGGTCTGATAGAAACACAAAATCCTAGCCAAATGTCTTCAAAATATATGTTATGTTTGTGTACCCTAGATTCGTCTTTATGTGGACCGCAATTCATATTTATTTATTGAATTGATGAAAGTCGGAAAAAGTAAAATGTGAATAGGCACAATCCTTTGTCCTTTTCTAACAAAATTTAGGTCTAACTCCATATCTCTCTCATGTTTTAGCAGTTGAGACCAAAACGCACGAATCCTCCAGTCTGACGCTGTGGTAAAGACATCTGAGCAGTGGACAGAAATATACGAAGCAATCACTCTGTGAGAAGGGTTCCTGTGGGCAAATATTTTGAGATTTGTCAGAAAATATTTGCAATTATGTAACGAAATTCTTAGGGTCTTAAATTCCATCGCATCCCCATAGCTATGCACTCTAGGCTGAATTTCTTTTGTCGTACAAGGACGTTCCATAATAACGATGCGCGATCCATCTGTATTCCGTGTATTCGTTTGAGAATTGGATGCATTCTTTTTAACCCCGATCGCTATCAGACGACAACAATGGGTGACAATAGTAAAATGCCATCATCTTCAGGGCAAACTTCTTTTATAAAGGCCCTATTGTAAGTCGTTCCGCATAAAAGTTCCGCCAAAGTGAGGTCAATGAGATACTAGCATTGCTCAGCATACAAAATATGCGCGAGAAAAATCAATAACAGCCTCTACATTAACGGTCACCTTTGTAATTTATGAATCAAGCTAAATTCTGAGCGTCCTTAAGTCTCTTAAATATCAGCTCAATTGCGTAGCTTGCCGTTCAAATGACCCCGGTATAGGAAAGAGTTATTAGACCATCAATCAACAAGCCACGATGGAGACGTTGCCGAACCTTCAGAAAACAATATGCTTTAATTCCTAACGAGATACCATACAAGCATATATCTAAGTGCCTGCAACAGTTTTAAGCAGAAAGTGGAATTTAGAAAAACGTATGCCTGAAAGCAGCAGAAAAAGCAAAAAAAAATAGGTCAAGCCTAAAGACTTCTAGCAGTATCATTTCATACGGGGAAATTTATATGCGTAATGAATAGCTGGCGTGGAGAAATAGATAAACAGTAAAAAATTGCAGTATCTATAACGACCTATCTATTTTGCATATCGACGAGTGGCTTGACGCCAACTCGAGTTTACAATATGTGTATGTATGTATTTAACGTTGTTACCGCAGGAGCTTTGTTCTAGAACGGTGTGGGGCCATTATGATGACCGATACCTGGCTTACAGACTGATGAAGTGCATAAGAAAGTCTAAACAGTGGCGTTGTGATCTTCAACTGCCGCAGCCTTCGTGGAACAAAGTGCACTTCGTATCTTGTGCGAATCTACTATATTTCTGGAAACAACCTTCTGGTATGTTTTGATATGGTAGCCTAGCAATAGTCGATGTCTTATCTTGTTTATAAATCTACAGATAACTTCAACAAAAATGTCATACAGACAGGCCTTTATCTAAGAAACTAATAGTGACATCCATTTCAAATTCATCATTCATATACATAAAGGCCTTTTTAAAGGAGAATTTTTTTTAAAGAATATATAAATAGACATAAAATACAACCTGAATTTACCGAAATTAATTTCAATTTACGACAGGACCATAATATTAATGTTACATAAATTTATCAGGACTTTCGCCGATTATAAATTTTCTCGGTTTCGACCCTATCTGTCCACTCTTTCACATCGTCTACTGTTCATATAAAATGTATTATTAAAGGCTTTGCTATGTATAAATAACAAACACAAGTTTCCCAGTCCATTACATTAAAACCAAATTTACATTCTCTACGTGAACTAAGACCTGCCAGTCTAAGACTAAGTGTTTCATTTTTCATTTCAAGATAGGTTTCAGACATATTCGTTAACAAACTCATGCTGTGATCGCAAAGAGGCATATCCGAGTATAAACTTCGTCGAAGCGTTCAAATAAAATCGGCTATAGCGAAATGTCAGGTAGACTAATTACGTTCTGCTGAGAGCTGTTTCCGTACTTCAATTGGAATGGTATTGGAATAGCGGAATCTAGCCAACTTCAAGCTTGGTGATATGAGGCATTACCTAACCAAAAATGTTATACCTATTACAATATATTAACAATTGCGTCTTTAGTACGCTTACTATACAGGATAGGGCAAAATGGCCTAGATTTGACAGTCTCCATTCTGCATCTGGTCAAGCAACAGGTAAATAGTATAGATGTTTTTCTAAATGTAGTTTTCGTAGAAGCAATTTAATACTATACACTACATACAATACATAGGCAAACTTGCGTCCAAGTAGAGAATGTTCGATCTGCGATTTCAAGAACTCTGACACTGTTCAATTACTAACTTCTATTCGTTTGTCGGAGCAACTGTGTCCGTACGTTTGATTACAACTTCTGATTGATAGCAATCATTCTTAAGATGGTTTCGTAGGCTGACCACAATATTTGCGCAATACGTAACCCCCTTCAGTTGCGCCAAAATCCTCCGAAGTCTAGTATCGATTAGGCATCTTTAGCTGTGCACGTGAACAAAAACATATAATAAGGTCTGTAGCTGCTATGAAAGAGCGCGACAGCCTTCGCCGACTAAAAAATGCATATCCAAAGTAGCACATCCAGGATCTATCTTACTGTTTTGTTCAACTTCCGGTACCCGTGCGTGCACTACTTCGGAAATGATCTCCATAACGAAATGAAGTTGCTATAAGTACAACCAGGACTACCTTCAAAGCTTCCATCGGTCCCGCAATATTTCGAAGCCTGGGGAGTGCCCTAAACGAAGTTTTTAGATGATACAACAGCATTATTCAATAACTTGTGTTGTAGTCTACTTAAAATGTGTGGTAGCCCACTACGACACAACGACGGATGCCCTCCATCCGTAGAGCTATACAGATGCTAGATAAAGATCCTTCAATAAACACGGAATTTCCACGGTGCGATTCCAGATAGATCTTCTGCGTAGCTATAATAATATACAGAGAAAGTCGAAACATTTCGGCCTGGTAAAGGCATGCCTTTTTTTGAAGACGTACCCTCTATGGGACTTTCTCTTCATGCGAATAGGCGAGCTTCATACAACACCATACCAAGACAGCATAGAGCTCTTCTCAGTGTTCAACAATTGATACCGCTTACCCCAGTAAGACGATCCTGTCTTTGTTCTAATAATAGGTAATCCCCTCTGCACTGCGTTCTATAAAGTTGGGAACAGGATGTGAAAGAGTCGAATCCCTCTATTTGCACAGCTATAATTATAGCTTCTGATGAATCGTGACAAAAACGATACCTCACACGATGCGTTGTCATTCTGCATAGATAATGCAACACGGGATTAGAATGAGTTTCGTTAAAGCGATAACGTTCAAAGGCAGCATTATATCGAAAAATTATAAATTACACGATTCGATATAATGAAAAACGGTATCACACTCAAAATCTAAAACAACGAGTATTATGAATCACGTGAGGGACGATCAGTACGAACGAAAACTACCATGAGCTTCATTTATGTCGTTATAATAATGATTGATATTACTATGATTTGCGGACAGCGCCTTTATCGAATTGCAGAAGCCCTCTGACCCGTGATCATATACATAAACGACCGAGCTAAAAAATATATATTTAATTACCTTATTATTTTTGTGGTGAACAACAACCAGTTTCTAAACAGTTTCTCTATTAAGGCTATTTTATTAGTTGTTTGTGATCAGTGATAAACCGATCATTGCTCCTTGATAGAAACGGGACCAACTACATCCTAATACGTTCAGTTCTTTTTATTTACAGTTCCACCGCTATAAATTTACTATAGCAGGATTCATGATGGGCATGGGCAAAATGCGGGGCCATATTTGTTAGTTAACCTTTAATTGCACCGAATTATTACGTAGAATATATAACAATAATGTAGAAAGCCGAGGTCATTCACATCGAAGCATTATATGATTTCTAAGCACGATTTGGCCACAATGCGCGCTTTTTAGCTTACCTAACGCTAACGACATCCATCAAGTGGTGGTTGATTACCGACTTCGAACAGTTTCCAAAGAGAGAGACTAGAAAATCTCTTCGTGAATTAAGGGAAAGCTTCGGCGCTAGCAGGTACGGACCTTTACTCGATTGTGTATATCTACGTGAGCCGTAGTCGCTAGCGAGGATCATTGAATGTGCACCATCTTGTGGTTGAAGAAGTTCAAAGTCTTTCAACTTTAAAAGGCGAAAGACTAACACAATAGTATAGCTATATGAAACTGTGTTTAAAAAAACTGCCCTTATTTCTAGTATTTTCTTCGACATTGATAAAATTTCTAGTAATAATAGACTTTACAAACCATCGTTTTAAAGGTCTCTTATCTTTATACAAGTCCAACTCATTGTACGGTTGTATATTCTCATTGGTTCACAGTTTTTTTTTTTTGTATTTCACAGTTGTACCGTGGCACACAGTTCCGGAAGGCCCACATAAAGCATGAATAAAATGCATGTTCCTATTTGTTTTTGGCTTGAATTGAATACGTTATAGTAGTAAAGTAAGTTGAACGAGTTTTGTTGCTAGATTGTTTAGAGTTAATTAGTTTTGCTGAAGCAGGACATAATACGTCCCCTTGGGCCTGCCCGACGCCTACGAACCTCTTGATAAGGAAAATTTTTGAGAAAAAAAAGACAAATTTTTCCACAACTAACCAGAGCTAATTTCAAAAAGAATTCCCTAAAACAAAATATCCCGTAAGTTAAAGAAGCTCTTCTGAAAATTTTTCGAGATTTGAATCAACACATCTCTCGGCGATACGAACCGTGATACCTTCTAGAGTAAAAATGTACGCACTTCCAGCAATTGTCATACAGGTGTGTTTCACCTAAGCCCATTGTGAGGCTCTACTATAGTGTTATTCCACTGTGTGTATTGCAAATGTTATCCCTTAATTTAGGTGGGAGTGAATCGACTTGGCATTAAGTTTTCTTTAATAGACGGAACTTGATAGATTTGCTAATACCCTCGTACTAAAGAAGTAGCTGCAAGGCAAATACCTTGTTCTTCTACGGTGGCATAGCTTATTAAATAAATAAGTAATAACAAAGTAATTAAGCAGTATCTCAAAGATTAGAATCTTTTGAATCAGTTAGAACTGAACGTTGCGACGCTTCCCAGTACGTTGTGCGCATTTCCTTCCGCATGCTCATGAGCTAGACGCCTTTTTGTATGGGTAAACTAGACACGTTGTTACGAACCCCAATCCGCTCGCGCCGTTCAAGATTTATCATCATGCTTATACTTATTGCACGTCCATTATGTGCGGCCAGCAACAACACAGCCAACGTCCTCTCACCGCCAATCGGTCGTTTTCTGTTTTCTTTCCACTAAAAGCTTATCCTGCGATAGCTGCTAGTAAAGCAAATCAGATCAGAAGCAGTCTCAAAAGGATAAGTTCCGTCTGTACGCGTACTGTTCCTTTTCCCTTTGCTAACGATGCGATGCAATGCACTGCTGTCGGCCTCGCACGAAGTTCTCTCTGGGCAACTTACTAGTGCCGTTTCGACAACCTGCTTCATAAAACCTGGAGAATATTTGGAATAAGTGTGGAGGATAAAACGTTCAACTTGTTTGGTTCGTCAGCTGCGTCGAAAAAATCTTCAAAGTTTGCGCACTAGCTAATGTTGACCATCTAGCAATTTTCTTGAAACGCATTTTGTTCCTCGGATGTACTGTTTGTTCTGTAGTGATACACACGTATTGAGCGGATATCGTTTATTTTAGTACTTTCGAAGCACACATTAAGATACGCAAATAAGGTGCAATGGCCGTTAACGAATTTCCGATGGACAAGAACGCACTGCATTTTAACCGGTAATATGTACTGTTTTGGGTTTGGGGCATTATCGACAATATTATAAGCTATTCATAAAAGTACCATATTATATTAAACGGCTGCTGCTGCTGCTATGGATTTTGTCGTCCTATCGATTTTTCAGACTATACCACAACAACAACAACTTTCTTCCTTCATTCAATTTTGTGGTATTTGTTACTGCTGGGATTTGAATTGCCAGCAACGACGTTTTCGCCTAAGCTCATTCAGCCGGAAGCTTTACCTTCCGCGCCATCGTCAAGTTGAAACTGAGGTACAGATAAAAGTATTATATGTTGAGATATAAATTAAGTTTTCTACACGTTTTACCCATAGTTCTGGTCTCTGTTAGGTTTACTTATACTTATTATTATTATTATTATTATTATTATTATTATCGATATTAGCGCTTTTCAGAACCCCTGCAAAACCGCTAAAGTTATATTCCCGTTGCACTTAATTAATCGTTTGCATCCAAACCCCGCTTGTAGATAAACAGAATGGCTATGGAATGGTTTTCTTTGCACCCGCGCCTACCTGTTTCTCAAAATATCCATCCTTCTTAAAATGCTATACACATTGTAAATACCCCTGAATGTCAAGATGCTTCAAAAACAAACAGTTTCAATATTGTTTACCGTAACAAAAAGTGGATAATTTAAATACTCTTGTTATGACTGTTTATTTATACAGTAAAATTGCCTTTAGTTGACGAGATGTACAGAACAACTTTTTTACGACAGCATATCGAGGAACTGACGATAATGGCCAGAATCGGTGATAATCGGATAGGGACGGTGAAATACGCTCCTGAAACGCTCGAGTAGTTATCTTATCTACAGCGTTAGCTCCTCTGAACGAAAACCGGTGAGAATTAGGTTCATTTTTTTTACTCTCGCTGCGATTTCTGGTTGGCAAAGATCGACGCCATCGCTGCGCAAAACGTCGAACTTGTGTATAAGGAAGATATTTGCCACAACGTTGATTATTTTAAATAAATTTGCAGCATTGCGAAACAATGAATACTAGCTTTGTACGATAACAATTGTAGGTTTTTATGAAGATGAACCAGCTTCACCTACGAACAAGGTCGGCCTATTTTTGCATACATAAGGTCACACTTATATGCTTGTCTACGAGCTATCTTTAAGGTCACATAAAAATGGATTTGTTCAAAAGATGACTCTTGCAGATTGCTGCTGCTGCTGCTGCAAAAAAAGCCGATTTCGAAGTTTTATATTCTGGCGTAAAATAGAGCGTTGTTTGATCCGAACAGTTCTCTGCACTCTCTTGCGCGCAACAATCAAGCAGTTGCGAATAACTTGTTGTGTTCTGAAGTTCACTGCTATTAAAAAATCTCAATTTTAATTCTTCAAGTAACTTTAACCCATTTAGTCGAGGAATTGTTCCAGGAGTGATTTGGCCTTTGATGTGCGTCCTGATTTAATTGAATGCATTTTCAAACGATGGCCTTTTTTCGTACTCCTTTGCAGAGAAAACTTCACTTTTATAAAAGGTGTTTCCTTCAATTCAGATATACTGTTAGAATATTTCTTTTAATTCTTTGCTATATTGTATTTTGTAACGGTCGTACTTACTGAACGATATATTTACGGAAAAAGTAATACATCATAACAAATTCATTCCAAACTGGAACTCAAAGAACACGCCTTGTAATAACATCGATGACAGTCCGATTCAAGAACAATTTGTTCTTGTGCCTACCTGTACTGTAATAAGTGAAGTTCATCCCTCGATAATAAAAGGAAATAACATAATACAATAAAATACCATATTAAGGTATTAATTATACAGGGACGACGATCCTTTGTTTTTACCTATCCTTGCTGTTTTTTAGCTGAACGACCTGCTTATCATACAATAAATACTACTCTCCATATATATATGTTTGCCAAGGCTTGGCAGAACAGAAATTGCAGTCAAATAGAGCAACGTACGTTTACCAAGGTACAACCCATTTTCTAATGCCACCTATTGAAGTACTCGGCACGACGTAACCACGACTCACGCGCCACGTCTAAGCAAGCGACCAAAGGTGGTTTGTAGCTCTTCGAAACTTACCACACCCCCGGAAACTCATTGTTCTTCACAGAAATTCATCATATGGGTACAGCTTCTCGTAAACCTCGACGACTTTGTAACATACAACGATGGCGATGAATACCAAAGAAACGTTGATGGACAAATCTTCAAAATGCTGATCTGAACATTCAATAAAAGGAAATACGCCATTGTCTACAAGACGTTCATCGCAACTTACGCATTCGTATTAGACAGACACCAGGAAGTACCTATCCACATGCAGACTGACTATGGGCGTGAATTATCCCTTATGTAGTGCTCATTCGCCGGTTTCAATGTAAGCGGCGTCCAAATGAGGCAGAAACATCTGTTAGACGCGGTGCTCTTGACGGAGCAATGCATATACTCGTAGCCTATAACAATGCGTACATCGAAAGCGACACGTCTAAGAAGACACTTCTCGCACTTTGAACGTCATTGTTTGCTTTTACTGTTTCTGCATGCAATAACCATCAGCTCGTATGTGTTCCTCAAAGTACGATTTATTAGAGAACCGCGTGCAACGACCCAGTGGCGTGACTTTTTTTGCAAAGAACCCACAGAGGCTATTCTGCTGGGCGCCATACGCTCAGCGGTATAAAATCTAATGAGTACTCGACGCACATCGTCGGCTATCCCAGTCAATAAGCGCAGTGCATGTGATGGCGCTGAACCTTACTGCTTACCTTAGTGCTCTCACTGGAACTGGTCAATAATAATACAGTTTTTATATTCACGCTTATATGTGAAAACTATAGTCAAAATGACTCACTTGATCTTTTTTCCACCCCCGTCAAACACTACTAAAAAAAAAAACTGGATTCTGTGTCCGAGTTACGCTAATTGTCAAGAACGTCGAAGATTTACTTGAAGATACTCAGGGAGTTGCCAACTTGAAGTTTGATAAATGTTGCATAAAAGTCACTTAACAGCGTAGTACAGCGTGAGTTCAGTAAGAGAAACGTTTATCACTATATAGTTACTTTCTACATACTTTGAAAATGTAAATTATCGAACTACCACGATGCGATGATAACAGCTAGAGGCTCGTTCCCTGTCGCAGTCGAATATAGCTAATAAGATAAGCCTTCTGGTATGATCTTCGCTAAGATAAACGACGTATTTATCTAGCTTCATAGACCCAGTTAAATTCATCCTACAAGCTGGGAACTAAACGTTACCCGTAGATCGAATTGGATTAGATTTCTTTGCAGTATTGAAGGTCTAACTGCGCCGCAGATAGTGGCAATTGTAATTGTCCTTGCTGGTTATTCTCGTAAAAGTCATTCTATGGACGCGCGTATTTGCAATATGATAATGAGGTACATTGTGTTGGGGTGCGATGCTCCTCGGGTCGCCCAGCTGAGGAGGCAAACTTCACGCCATTTTTAGGAACGTCGAAGCGTGGAGTACCGAAACGATTTCGCTTACTAAAAGATGTTTTATGATATTTATTAAATTTTGATCGATGTAAACGTGAAACTGGAGGGGAAAAAGCAGAATTGCAAGTTTACTATAGCGCACTGGCTAGAGCTCTCTCAAATCACTGCCTAATCTCAAATAAGCATCATATTTGCTGAGCAAGTAACGTATATACTCTAAAGCTATTATGAAATAATACTATATTTCTGAATCTTTAGGTCACTGACCAGGGCCGGTTAAGGGCAATATTAACAGATAACATACTAGATCGGTTAGATCTCAAGTTTTCACACCTGTCTATATACCTGTGCGAATGGCGTCAAGTAGTTCTAAAAAATAGATCTCGTAACAGATTGCATGGCCAAGAAGCTTTCTATGACAAAAAAACAGAATATTTTGTATATCTGCGTAGGAATACTCATCAAAACGACTGTCGACAAGTCCTAGAGGAGTTACTCTGTCGTATACTGTCGAAATTTGTTCTACATGCTACAGTCGATTGTGGCTATGTCCTCATTAAGGAATATTCACACTGCCTTATTACGCGTTGGTACACCATCTGCATCAGTTTAAAAAAAAATATATATTTATGTTAATTCTAATTGTAATAGTTCACTGTTGGAACAGACGTTACAAGCATATTATCGAGACTCATAGCAAATATTTAAGCCTCAACTCAACATCAAAGCGAAGTCTTTTAGAGGAAGACACACAGATACCGGGAACTCAACTGTTTTCAAAATATTTCTACTTAAAGTCTAGACATCGTTGCTTTAGGTAATATCAGCCTTGATCAGAACCATTCAACTGTGAAGACACCGGCCTAAAATAGAATAGAAGCTAGCGGTTTGAAGCTTCTGGTACGCAGGCTTCAATCTTACGAGGAAAGACGGTATTTGCGCGGATATGGTTTGACTCTAAAAAAAGGAGAAATTGAAGAGCTATGTATGCTGAGGCAACTTGTCAATGGAAACCGACAGGTCTCACAAAGTCAGTCTGGAAAAAAGAATGAGTAATCAGCGTCACCGATTAACATTAACCTTACCTGGCACGGTCGTAACGTTGAAGAAATGCTCGTTCTCGTGCGTTAAATTTTTGCAGCAGAAGCCTTTGCATCCAGGAGGTAACCCCATCAAGCTTTTATATTCAACTAACGCTATAACCCTTCGTTCTTGTACGCACAATGATAACAGATGTACGTAAGTTCTGTAGAACTAGGTACTATAGAAATCGACAAGGTACTAGAATGATACGCACTCAAAGCTATACTCGCTTATTAGTTGCTTCATTGACAAATATCTATTTTAAATTTTCAAATTCAGACCATCAATTTAGATGTATAAATAGATTTATTGTACAAACCATCACGAATGCTTTACCGTATACACCCGTTGCAACTTCACTAGCCCAAAATGGAGTACATATAGCAAAAGTGTAGCATGTCCCCTGAAGGGTCGCTAAGATGTGTTGGCTTGAGACAACATGCTAGCAGAACGATGCAACCATAAGAGCTTTTCGCACGAAAAGCGGATATCCTTTATATGTTTGCAATTTGAAGTCATTAAGAAAAGTAATTCAGATCCATGTAAAGCCCATAGTGCTACATCCGTTTAACGAATTGGATCCTGGCAAAAACATCCGCTAAAATGTCTTTCACTCCTACGAAGGTTAGGACCAATGTATTATATTACGGTTTTGAAAAAGGAAGACAATACGCCCCAAAGCCGGAATGCAGCACACTGCCACGTGCAAAATGATCCGTGTCTACTAGTTCAATAAAACATATCCCTCGATTGGCAATTTTGCCCCGAACCCAGCACAAGCCGTCATGCGAGACTAATCGAATCCTTTCTTTAGGAAGGCTATGGAGATTATCCGTAGGATCCGCATGATACGTAAACCGAATCCGTTGTACCACCAAGGGCACTTTAAATCGAAAAGTCAATACGGGTTTCTTTGTGGTTAATTATATTTCAGCTCAAATATGAAACAAGCGTTGAATAGACTTCGTTCTGGGGATGGGTACGATGGCCCTAACTATCGTAATAACGAACATCTCGCTATCTAAGCATCACTGTCCGCTTTCGACACCGCAGTGCACTCCAAGGATGCGCCTTTTAGCAAAATCCCCTCGGAGTTCTGCAACAATAGACACTCGAAAACATCCAGTGCGCTTGTGAATGTTTTCAAAAAACAAAGCTTTTAAAAAGCTTTTCGAGTGGTGTATCTGCAATACTATCCGTATATATCTGTCTGAGAGACTCAGTGATCACATACTTCTTGAAAGTAAAGGTGAAGTACGCATTGGAAAAGCTCGAATAACGCCGATCAACAAGTGAGTCGTCTATACACACACTGCTATCCAGTCTGAAGAGAGGTCGACGATTACGATGCGTGAAGGCGAAGCTTTGGCTTTTGCGAACTCTGTATGTATTTAAGTTAGAGAAAGACCCATTGTCTCTGTCCGGAACGTGTGAATCGCGAATTGTACGCCGAAAAATCAAGCTAATACCTCCCATATGGCGTCATCGGTCACATCCTAACAAAAAGTACCGAGCTTTCGTATATATCGTCGAGTAACTGCCAATAATGCCAAAATTATAAATAGAACGTCCAGACACTTCATCGAATAGAAAATATAGAACGGATGCATTTATGGGTTTTCGATTTTATGCAGAGATGATACTTAGGCTCATAGCTACACAAGCTTTGTCTGAAACTGTATTTACGTCTTTTAACTATACTATGACATATGATCTAGCATATGTTCCTGAACGGAACTGACTTTTACGGATGATAGGAACTTATATTGTCCTCTGGCCAATGTTAAAATGTACTATAAGCCATCGTAGAGAAGTACCGTAGAGTGTATTATGTAAAATTGTGCGCAACGACGTGTTCCGTGTTCTGCTTTGATATACTGCTTATTCTTACCTTGTTTGAGCAATAAACTATTTGAATCGGATCGTGCTTTGTTGTTATAAATGCTTTTTAAAAAATAAAAACGTTTTTTCTCTAAATAGTTTCTCTAAAGGTAATACACAGAATGCCATCTGATAATGCGACATAGAAGTGGTCATACGAATGGGTCTACACACTATAATTTAATGGACTATATTGAATTTGCAGCCAAACGCGGAATACCAATGTGAATGGGGGCAAAAAAGTCGTTCTAGTTTGAGGTCTATTATACCATAGTGCGGTATTAACATGTCTACCGACTGTATATAACATAAACCAACTTCTGACTGACTATAGTAAGGGATATGATCTACAAAGAAAAACTAGCTTTCTCTGAGGATGAAGCATTTTATGCGCAGCGGTAGTAGAAACTAAATTATGCGAAAAGTTTTTTTTTTTTTTTTGTGTCAATTCGTCGAAATGTGTCATAGAGACAGGAATTGGTTGAGCGGGCGATCCTTCATGAAGGACTTCGATTGCTGAAGCCAAGATAACAGTATATATTTACCGCGAAGCTTCCTTTAGATAATTTATTCCCATTTTCTGAATGTACGCACTATGGCATATGCGTTTTTTTAATAATAAAATGAATTACAACTAAGCTTACCGTGAAATCCTCATCTTGCTAGAAGTATTAATTCGATCCATAGTTACCTGGAGGCTTTGGTCGTTGATTGCCGTGTGTGCACAGACCCTCTTTAGCATAAGGTGTGCGTGTGCACACACCTTATGCTAAAGAGGGCCTTTGCATGAAACTTCTAGCAAAACTTAGGCAGGCGACTGTAAGCTTACGTCCACCCTTATCAGTTATGTTAGCGAGCCTTTCGCTAACAATCTATTGAGCGATCGATATAAACAGGTGCACTGACTATAGGCTACAAAAACTATACTCATAAATGTATTGATTTCCTCGAGCAGGAACTTCGCCGTATGTCAACTATGTATACTTGTAGATAGGCCTTATTATTCTAGTTTTCGACTAATTTATTTTATTATGTACCTGTAAGATACATGCGTACAAATATTTTGAGCGGTCAACGCAAGCCTATTTTTCAAATGAAATTTCCTATTATTGTCATACGCTTTTTTTGAAGATTGCTGATACGCGTGGCCGATTTCAGTCCTAGGCTCTAGAGATCAAGCGGGCGATGGACTACGGATCGGCAGTTCTAGCAAAATAGACGTGTTCTGAAAGTGGTCCGTTGTTTCGAAACGTCGATACGGTATTTAGGCTTAAGCCGTAATTGTCTGTTGCAATATGAACTTGTGGGGCGCAATTTCATTTGAGTCTAGAATAAGACTGGGGCGGTGCATCCTCATATTCTGCTAAACGTTTCGTTTAGTTAGCGATGTTAAGAAGCTACGTAGTTGAAGAACGGCGTCCTCAGTTCCTATATACGGCGAAGTATCAGCGCGTAAAAAAAAGTTTTTTTATAATAATTTCATGAAGTCATTATTGTGGCAAAGTACGTTGCTATCTGTAGAAGACTCCACATCCGCCACGACATAGAGTAACTATATTTGCTTATACACCAGATAATCTGACAGGAAAAAAATTCTGTACCAGCAAAAAATCACTCAACGTTTTAGAAATCCGTGGAGGTATAAATTCAGCTAGTTGCATAAAAAATAGTAATCTCTGTTTTATGATCCCAACAGATTTTGAAAGCGATTATTTCAAAGTTATTATCCTCCTAAACTCCTTAGAGCAGACGAGTAAAACAGCCATGTGGCACCAACTTGGGCTGGATTTATGTTCATATATTGGTTTGTTCCACTACGAGCTAGTAATAAGAGCTATTCACTCCGTACTACCCCGTTATTTTATAGTATAGTTCGATTTTATGCATCAATAGGGGCTCTCCTATTTGCCCAGTTGCGCCGTGTTGTATTGCTAGTACTTGTATTGGAAGCGTACTTTAATTGAGCAAATGGATAAGATCAACTTCTCACTTCAGGTAGAAATGGTAACTTGAACCTTTTTAGCACCTGTCGTTTTTGTTTATCTTAAGTTTTTTGTGCCTAAATGTGTGTTATCCGAGTCCGTAGGACTGAATTGGATCAAGCAAAACTACCTTCCAGTTGCTTTCATTACGGCCCCGTTCTGTTGGTGCGTGGCGTCATTGATAATCTATCAGCATCTGTTTGACGATCTATCGGTCTATGCGTCTACTGAACTTAGAGATTCTTCGACGCCTGGTTTTCTGCCCTTACCATTATTTATTATAGATATTCTTTGCACGGCGCATACAGGTACATATTTCAGCTATTGAAAAATAGGCCAAAATGTCAATTGGTAACCCGAAAACAAAAATAGACAGGGAAAAACCAATAAGAAGTTTTCATAATTGAACAGCATAGCAATGCTGGTAGAGTGAATAGAACGGTGTGGTGGGTAACTCTGTGAATTGGCAAATCGTACCTGCTAAAAAGCACCTAGAATACATCTATTGATATTTCGAGTGTATAATTTGCTGCCCGACGACATTACAGAACAATCGAATCAGACGCTTGCAACATTAAAAAAAGCCTCGTATTTCGCCCTGAACGGCCCAGTAGAATACCTATCAAATGCAACATTCCCTAATTTCAACAAGCCGCTTACCTATTACCGCTGTTTGTACAGAAACCTCCTATACTTCAGAAAAGAGGTATTTCCTGCATTCCCCACACTGGTAACGATATAAACATCCCGACGTCGTTATTGACTGTGTGATAAAGAGTAAATGAACGATCTTCACCGAAATCATCAGAATATGTCAGGTCTTAATAATAAGCAGGAAAAACCTGCAGTTACGCCCGTACCTTCAGCCCCCCCCCCCCCCCCACAAAAGGCAAGCCCTCAGCGGGACATCACTACAGAAAGGTTACGCAAGGTACTTGATTTAAAATCCGTTCCACTATTGTCTATTACGTACAGAACAGCGAATCTTTCTCTATGGTAAAATGTCAGAGACTGCGTATAACGTATTATAATCCGATTTTGTTAGAGGGTATTCTTATGCATAAGATATGCAAAATCGATTTGTTTGGTTGCCAGTTGAAAATCGTGTTTTTAGCTACGGGTTAATCTCTTTCTGTGTGGGTATTTTTAGTTCCAGGTTATATGCTTCCGCGTATTGCTAAACTCTTGCGCTTCATAATGCGCCAAAATTGAGAGATGCCGAAATCGGAAACGTTGAATAGCTACTGGGGTGATGGCGTACTAAAATCGCTAGTTGGCTTTCCTTTTTTTATATAATAATAAGACTTACCATTATTAATATTATCATTTTCTGTGCTTTGGTTTCCTTTATCGCGTTTGGTGTATGTTTACTCGGAACATGCGGGGTTATTGTAATGTATTCTAATTTGTATCCAGAATGTTGTCACGCAGTGATGAATCTATTATAGACGGGACCAGACCCCTTGCGGTCGAGCGTTACGCCGGTGCTTTATGCCGCAGGATAAAAGCGAAAAAAATATGCGATATCAAAGACTCAAATACAAAACCAGCGTGTCTATGAGATTTAGGATTTGCATCTGGTATTACTCGTTCACGTGCCCCGTAAGCCCACATAAACACAAACCTTATATACAGAGTATAAGAATCTACAAGAGAAGCGCGTCAGTGTGTTTGATCAGCCAGCGTGTCGACACCTCTGGCGATGCAGTTTGTCTTCGTCAGTGAGTTGGAAATGATGAAAGGGCAGTACTGCTCCGGATGGAACGACAAAAAGGACCTGTGCCTGCCTGGCTGAGTGGCTGACTTCGAGTAAGCTGGAGCGATGTAGTATATAGGAAACGAGCTGCAACGTAGCTTGTTCGCATCGGCCCATTGCCTTCATCCATCGCATTCCCCACATTGTTCACTCAAGTGACATGTGAAGTGGGTCGGCTCACAATTGCCTTCGATTCCGAATGGTTGGTTGGTACATCAAACCCATTCATTGTACGACCCAAGCCTTACCTTCCGCTGGGTGACTCGGCTGTTCAGAAGCGGTCTGATAGGCGCGACAAGAGACTGTCCACAGGAAACCATTCAGAGGCCAGTTCGCATTACTATTCATAAGCGGATTGACACCAAAACGCCGTACGACGTAAGAACTTCGATGAACTTCATAACAACATGGTTGGCTTACGAACGAGACTAGATTAGACAAAACTAAACCGATGAGGGAGGTACCCAGCATACAATAAGATCGACGCTAAGAAAGGCTACGTCCTACATGAAAAACTTAAGGGGCAATGAATTGTTTTTGATAATAAATGAGTTGGTGGAAACAGAGCTGGAGCATTGACTCGTCTTTTAATTACCTTATAGATACAAGTGGGAACAACATTGAACTTATCTAAAAGTGTGCAACTGAGACCTATTGTAAAGTAATAAATTTACCCTTAAAGAGGAATAAAAGCAATAAATGTTGTGACTAGATGTTTTAGACTTGACTTGTATCCATTAAGTAATTTGAATAGATATGAATGAATCTTACTAGAACTTACAACTTACTAGAACTAGGTCACCCCTATGCCGATGCTGAACCTAACGTCTTTCGCAATTACTAAAAAAACTTCATGTTAGGAAAAGAAAATCTGCCTCCTGCAGCACACGGCGGCTGATTATTCTGATCATTCAGTCCCATAGGAAGCACCTCAGGGTAAACGGGCCCGCTTCTCATCCCTGAAAGTTTCCATCCACTGTTCGCTGCGTTACAGCCTCTGTCGTTTGTTTGACTGTCGATCATATTCACTTTTTCCCCTTGTTCGCCGCCGTCGAATACTTCTGACATGAGAGTTTGGTTCGCGTGGCTGGCTAATTAAAAAGGAACAATAATGTCGAGAACAGACGTCGCATACAACGTCGAAGAGAGGAGACAATGAAACAGATCTGTCTTGATTACCCCACGCCTGGGCGTGGTCACATGCACACACACATCCCCACGCGGGTACACACGATAGCTCATACATTCACAGCGTGAACTCGCGGCACTTAGTGAACGCATTGAGTACGATGTACACGGTAACTGACAGAGACTGCAACTTCCTATTGCTTGAGAATTGGGGAGGACCTGGAATAGACCTAACAGCCGAAGACGATCGAAGCACAGTCTATTCACGATAAATTTCCAAAGGTATTGATCTCTTGCTCTTATGATTGTTACGAAACAGAACCGGTACCCAACAGGGCAAAGGTTCGACAACACGTACACATGGGCACACACAGACACTTAGTTCAATCAATTGTGGAATGATACTATAGGAAGAAAAATAGTTGTGATTTTACCTTCCTTGAAAATTTGCAGCCTAATCACAGAGACTGTCTCTAAGACGGAAAAGTACTTTACAAAAAGACATTGTTTTTGATAACAAATGCATATATTGTTAAGTTAGCAACATATTATTTAACTTGAATCCTAGCCATCCATTCCTAGCCACGTTTGTACATATTTATTTGTAGCGAATGAGATACAAACGGTTTAGAAGCACATGCAGCGCATTTCTGCAAGGGTTCGCAGGGCTCCTAATGGAACCCATGAAGATTTATCCAAACGCTGAAGAGAATAAAAGTACTAGAATGAACATCAACTTTTGAAGCTTCAAGCCTTTCTTCCGATGGAGCATAGGTTTATTTAGGAGATTTACGCCAGTGTTTTATTTCCGCCGATCAGTTAGAGTTCGTCATGTTACATGCTTAACGACGTCATGCATTATTTATTATTTACCTTTTGGCATTATCCACAGTCCAACAGGTTGAACGAAGGTCCCCTGCATCTGATTTTTCTAAATGGAACTTACGATGCCCAGGCTTCTATATCACCAAATCGAGAAGAAAAAGGTGTTTCTTCGCCGCGAACTCTAATTACATTACAGCCAAACTGAGAGACAAATCAAATTAGGATCACTAATGGAATCTATGGAAGGATCTATACACCAACGATTAACGGAGCTAGCATCGAACCAGCTCCAGATTGACCGCAGAATGACAACACAGATCGTGGAATCAAAAGAACTGGCTGTAAGCCCGAGACCAATTAAGCAACGATATAGACCGTGATGGGGCACAAGGCGACGAAAAAGTTGGTCTGATATGCGAAAGTTTTTGACATAACTTTACAGAGAGACATCTTGTGTTATTATCACTTTGGAAGATCGCAATGCAGCTGCTTGATTGGGCGACTCGTCATCTCATACTAAACTGAAAGAAAGTGCTTTATTATGCTTCGGGAATGTTAAAAGACTACTCAGTGGTTGAAATAATCATAATATTTCAGACTATCAGTAGATTTTTCGCTAGAATTTTTTCCAAAAGTCCAGTAATCGAAATGGTATTAAATCTCTGAGCCCCAAAGACGACAATCTTTTTAATATTTATATTTTCTTTCCAGGACAAAAGAATAACCATAAATAGCTTTTTGCTCGAATGCTGCCACACCGTACCCTATATATTATATTGGTGAGTATATGGTACATATACACACGTTGCACTTGCTATGTAGTTTATCATTATAAGGAAAGTGTGGACTGAGCCGCTTCATTGCTATGCTGACTTCAGGTAGAGGGTGTTCCTGTGTCTTATAACTAGTGGCATCGATAGTCACCGGACAGCAAAGGCAGCTGGGGGACCTGGGGATAGGCCAGAGCCCAGCACTATTTTGTACTCCCGAAGATAGAGCACACAACACGGATAGGAGTAGTAGTCGGGATATAGGAGGGCTGAACAGTTCTGTCATGGCCAGATGACGATTCTCAGACTTTGTTCGAAGGCTGTTGGTGGTGGTCGGCGGTAACCATGGCTGCGACACCGGCCCCTGTCGAACCACCGAGCCGCATTGTTATCACGCAGCAGAGTTCTGCCAGTGCTTCGCTCCGTTTGGTACGGCCACAGGCCTGAGAAACATTGGGTGGAAACGTCCCTGAACCCACTGGAGCGACGCAAAGTTCAGCGCGTCCAGCTTCATCAACCGGAAGAATTCCCTAGACCTTCCTAAACGGTCTTCTCAGGCTTTTACGGCAGAGAGTGCCTCTTCCCCGAAAGGCCATCGACTGCTCACCAGCAACTACAGCTGTTTTCTCCCTGTTGATACACGATGTTTCTATACGTTTTCTCCAGTCGCTGAATTTTTATAGGAATCTGTACGCATCGGAACAATGACCGCCATCGCCGTAGCTGCTTTCGTCGCACTGTCAGTCACGAACACAACCTCCCGCTGCTTTTACCAAGCGATAAAGGGAGAGCGAAATACTACTTAGGTCTACCAGGACTCATCTTCTCGCTGCTTGTCCAGCAGGTCCTGTCGAGACATTGGATCAATGTCATTAGTTGCGGACCGGCTCAGTTGACCACCGTGGGTAGCTTCCTGCTTACTCACCTGCGGCGACAAACCGCGACGAGGGCGAGTGGTTAGCCGCGCTGGGGAGCACCCACCACAGGCGGTTCGGATCCGTGCTCCGACGTCCAGAACCCCGAAGATGCTGCTAGTATACGATGTCATATTATGTATAAGCAACTTCTTGTCAACGCTGGTGCATGATGTCTGTATATAGTGGACCTTAAAATAATATTAATTAAACATAGGTTCTTGTGAAGCAAAAACCTGAGATTTGATCAGTATGATATGATTGTTGATACACTTCAATAAGGTATGATACATTCAAAATAAGACGCTTTAATTAAATGGGATATTAATCTATGATTATCGCGTAGAGTCAAAATTTTCATCATTAGCCCAGCTTAAATACCCGTTGGTCTCTAAATGAAAGAAACCGATTTAAGGAAATGGGTAGTGAAGTTTAAGTTTAGGGCATTTCTGGGTATAGTAAAGCACATATGAGGTTTAAGGAAAAAAATGAGTAATACAATAAGAAAAATGTGAGGTGACAAAATGTTTTATGGTGGATCTATTGCCAATAATTTTCCTTCTCCGATGTGTCACATCAAACACCTGATATAGTCTCCCATACTAAAGCAATAATATAATTACTTGAACCATATTGCTCGGAGGTCTACATGATCATCTTTATGTGTTTTTCCCTGTCCGATACATACGTCAGCCGACATCCAAACAAAATTTATTTCGGTCCCGTAAGTAATAATAAATTCGTGACAAGAAACTCCCGTTTCTACGAATCATTTCCACGACAGCGCTCGTCGAATAGACCTTGACGCACAAGTACACGTTACGGATATGCTGGTGAATGGCATGCTCTGGCGCTTAGAAAAGCCTGGCATCTCACAGTGACGTATTCAGGCCTTTACCGGTAGGCTTGCGCATCGTACAACCTGCAGCCATACAGGCATACAGGTAGGTAACTAAACTCTGTTGCTCTGACCGGCCATTGTGAATAATGACCATGGATGCCTGTCAGGACTAAGCGGCAGTGGCCTGCGGCTTTTCCGTCGTCCTTGGGAATCTAGCATGCTGCCATTCCAGTCAGGGAACTGGCAGCGCAGCCTGGAGCTAGCCAAATCGTCTAGATATACTTGCTCAGTACGTACGTGTACATTGTACATGTATACGACGCTGTCTATTGTACAAATTTTGTTGCAATCGCAATTTTTTCTAAATAATGCTAACCTCCACTTAATCCAAACATTATGTTTGAGTGGCTCTATTTCTGTTTGCATGTACACGATATTGGATGATAGTCGCAACGGTCAATTCGTTTAGGTTTTTTCCCATCTCTTGAATTACCTATTTATGCCGTGCTCGATGTTTGCCTGTCGTTCTGCTGATTTTTCTTCCTAGGACAACGCTGTCGGCGTGCAGGCTCATTCGCTATTTCTATGTGAGTAGACCTGTTCTTGACCAGTTGTTCTCAGCTGCGCATAGCAACGACTACCCCCTGAAGTCGTTGTCCTTTCGCCCCAAACCCCCATCTACAACTCCTACTATCCAGTTCAACTTCCCATCGATTTGTGCCATGGCATAGTAAATTATTGCTTCAGAGGAACATATGCTGTTCGTCGTTCGTCCAGCAGCCCCTTGTTGCGCGCTCCTGCGCCTTTTCTCTTCTCTCGCGCCCTAGAGAAGGCCTGAAAACGACCACAGCGCTACAAACAACGACGATTGCCTAATGTAGCTATACGAGATACAGGGGGATAAAATGAATAACGGCGAGCAAATGCCATGGGTAGAGGCTTCTTTTGTGGTGCATAGCTTAAGGACAACAACATAGGTCTGTCCGGCTGTGTATTCCACGCTAAAGTACGCTAGCAAAGATACAAAAAGAAAACTTAGGTAACGGCGCTCCACTTGTTAAAGATGCGTAGACCGCTAGCTTATTTTTGGACACACAGAGTATATCTGTGTATATATGTAGCGACTGGAGCACCGTTCACAGCTTTGCGTCGATCGCAGTACAGAGAAGCACGGCACAACTACCAGCGGCGAAAAGAGAGGCATGAGTAGCATATCCAGATGCGTAATTTGTTTATATCATTCCGTTCGTACGGAAAGAAGATATCGGTTAAGCAAGAAAAGAGTCAATATTTTGGCGTCACTATGATGGCGCTGGTGTGCTGAAGCTACATATATATAATATGTGGTTTGTTTGCTTGTGTCGCTATTATCTTATAACTAGCTGCGAGAAAGATGCGACCTTTTACCGTTACTGTGCTTTATTTCGGCACACCGATCGAAGCGGTATATATTATATATAATTTTACGTATAATGCGTACGAACGAGATGTATATATGAACATGCTGGAGCCACTCGATAGTGTAAAGCAACCATAAAAGAAGATATTAAAAAAAATTACAAGATTATAGCAGTTTCACCCGATATGTCACATTAAACAGCTGCATTTGTAAAGAAGTTACCATATACAGTCGCCATTGATCGGCGTTCCTTGTTTCGTTCTTAGCATAAATTGCGATGCATTTTATGTACGATCATGGTGACCGAGATAGAGGCACCTTGTTCCTAGCCCAACACATCGAATAACAGGTGTCCTACAAAATAGTAGCATATTGCTTCGCAATACATCTCCGGTGCACGCGTCACCTGATAACGTTAACGATTGTTCTCCATTGTTCGGTTACTAGGCCAAATAGGTATCCCAGCAAGCCTATCGCATTGTATGGCGTTCTTCTTAACCGAACAGTGACCTCTTTGTAATCGCGTCCCTAGTAATCTACTCTAGTGGACTCTACTGGACTACAGTACAATAAACAATGGTTGGGACCATGATCGGGGATGCCCCCACACGCTGAAACAAGGTGTTTCCTGAGGTAATTGTCGTTTTATATGTTTGTAGCTGCCTACCCCTATGGGAGGTGTTGTAGCAGTTCAGTCTAACTGCCATGGAAAGCTGCTCATGCACAAAAAAGAAATCGGCCGGTAACGCCGATGATCTTGTTAGTTGTAATTAATTTGTAATTAGATGCATTTGGCCGGTCAAGTATTAAACGTCGTGAAACTGTTTAAATAGCAGAAATTTCCTTGGTTTACTCTGTCCAAGCGATCTACATATACGGAACTTATATAAATTCAGACAGACCATAGCCGTAGTCCGAAAATGAAAGTGCAATTGAATATTGAACCGGAATCATAAGGGACAGAAAGAAATTATCTTTTTACCAAGCAAAAGTTACGTATGCTTTGGACAAGTTCTGTCACTATTTAGATCACACGTTGATCCAAAAAGCAATTCTTTGGTCTGCAAAATCTTCAAGTTGACGTCCATAAGTGATTATGATTGCGTGATACATTTTTCACATAAGATTCCACGTATGTTCGCTCTACTCGTGTGTGTAAGATGGTCTCTCAGTCATTAAACGAAATTACCATAAGGGCAGGATAGTAGAATAAACAGATCGAAAACCATCGATTCTGCCGTTTAATTTATCACCCATTGTGCCCCCCCCGTGTCGTCCTACGTTGTTCATTGATAAATGAACCAACTGAGTTGTTCTCGACTGAATTTCAATTAATATAGTATTTAGACAAATAGTATTTACCTAAATTCGAGATAGAACAAGAAAACACTATTTCTCCTAACACTCTTGAAATGGCTGAGACATTTCTTCACAAATTCCCTGAACTACCGGGTTCACAGAGCTTGAAGGGCGTGAAAGCGCTCAGACAGAGTTAATTTTTTGGAAGGCTTATAGATAGTTTCATGGAAAAATCGCGTCAGAAAAAGACGAACCCAAGCGATATTCCATTGAGCCGATAAGAAGACGATGCCTCGCGTTCGACGGAGATTAGCTTAGTTGGAAATGCGGCCGGTTGTAGCCAGAGGAGAGAACCTGCTTCGTCTAACTATTTTTGATATTATTTTTTATAAATAGTCTTGCACACTCACTAACTAAGACGGAATGTGATCCGACCGGAATTTAATTGGAAGTTATATTGAAGATTATTAACAAATGTGAAAAAAAACAATAAAATTAACAAGTAAGCGTCTGTATTATTCTAAAGCCTTACCATGAAGTAGCGTCGTTGTTTTCGAATAGCGATCAAACGTTACCGTTCGTCATTGTTAATTTAAAGGCGCCCGCGAGATCTTAAACGCAGTTCGTATGGATCCATATTAAATGGGTACGATTCAAACGAAGTGGAACACTTTTCAAATCAAATAGTAACAAAAAAAACGTCGATATTCGACCTGATCTAGTCGGAACCTAAAGTTCTATACTTTATTTTTGTCGATTTGTTTTAGCGAAATAACCAGCGATCAGTACGGGGCTTTTATGGGTCGAACAAAATATCTCAAAGTAGCAGCCGTATAAGTTTTAAGTGACCCAAAAACGAAGTTCATATGTACAAGCTTCCAACATAACTGCAAATTTACGTCGAAAGCGAAGTTCTCGCGTACCGTTTATTTACTGGGGAGTCTCTGGCGAGTGAGTTTTTGTCGTCTGCTCCAGGCGGCCATTTTGATACTATAGAATCGTAGAGAATGTTGAAAGCGAATGTGTTACTATGCGGAGTAACTTAGATACAAGGTGTTAGTTGTTTCGTTTGGGTACAATTGCTCTGGGAACGCAGAAGGATTAAGTCGCGGTCAACTAAACTCGAGGATTTGGCTAAAGAAACACTATTATAGACTCATATATGACTGCGTAGAGTGGGAGACTCAAACAAATCGGTTGCCCACTTAAGGTCTTCCCTAGGTCAAATAACCACCGCCGGCATTTAGCTGAGCGATTTCACCACAGAAGTCACATGTTGGTGGCCTCCTTCCGTTACTGTCGTATATGCGCTATTCCCTTTGCAGAGAACAGGCAGGAACCCATGCGGGCACTAGAGAAAGCCAGTAGATCATGTACGAATCACAACTTAGCTCCGTAGCACAGGTTGTAGCGAAGTGTTTTTAGTTTGCCCGCCTACCAGGTGTTGTACATTTTCAGGACAATCACCTTGTGAAGAAAATATAACTGTACGTAAAAAAGCTAATGCATTAATCGCTTGCTTTGCAAACTTCTGTTTGTGTCATAATCAAGGGTCAAATAAACAAAAAATGTTCCCCCTGCCCCGAGCTAAGTCATCTCCTGTCTATCAACGTGTTTAGTTCTCGTAACAACAAAAACTCGCAGTTAATAATACGAAGTGTTAGAGGAAATGCAGCCGGTATTTGCCGCTTGAGTCGCTCGTATGATTTCCTATCATTTTTGTGTCGCTGGCGA
Source organism: Varroa jacobsoni (assembly GCF_002532875.2). NCBI lineage: Eukaryota > Metazoa > Arthropoda > Arachnida > Mesostigmata > Varroidae > Varroa > Varroa jacobsoni. The sequence continues at coordinate 73,588 of NW_019214597.1, forward strand.
TGTCAAGCAAATTGAACCTTTTACGAAATGATTGCGAAAGGCTTATAACAAAGAAGAGCACTGGGGATAGAATGAAGGCAGACTCGATGCCAGGAGCAACAACCGCAAAATGACTATGGCCGGCATTGCTTTTTTGGACCGCTGCAGGACGGCCAATTTCATCCATTATTTGCATTCTCATTGTCGTCGCGGCTTTCTGCAGAGAACAACGGGACTGTGCGACGCCACTATTGAAGTAAAAATGGAAGACGAATGAACATAACAGGCTTTTATGATGCCCTCGAAAGTAAAGCTTCGAGCAGACGCACATATGGCTAATATAAGCAAAAATATGGCACTGCTATGATGGTGCGACAGGTGCGATGATTTTTTGCCATCACACATATACAATGGTAATCAAACGTTTGTATCTTCCTGTCTCATCACGCGGCAGAGAATATTTTTCAGTTGACTTCAGGTGTGCGTCGTGAGTTCATTGCGGGATGAGCTATCTGGAGTATATGTATATATGGTTCAGACATGGTCGGACTTTTCTAATTCTGCCTAATTAACATCGATGACCATGCTAATATCATGCTGCCTGTGAACGTTCTTCGACCTTAACAGCGTTTCGATATCTGATTATATAAATCTAGGCTTTGCCGCCTTTTCTTCTATTTCTTTATTACGCTTATATGTGCAACAAATTAAATTACTAAAAGCAACCTCTTTATGCGGACCATTTTTAGTCGGAAAACTGAGCTCTTACAATATTATTCCGTATTTTCTATAACAGCTACTGGCCGAATAAAGAGCATCAACCCAAGCTATTAGTAAATTTATGTCACCCGCAGGATTATCTAATACTCGTAAACATATTCGAAAAGCTCATAACACGCTATCCCTGTTAGTGATTATAGTCGTTAATTAGTTATAACGCATGTTTTCGGTACCTGGGTTGTTCTGTAAGCTATTCCTAGCTATATATATATATATATATATATATATATTTTTTTTTTTTTTTTTTCTATGCGTAAGCACTGATTAATGCCAATTGTCGAGTGTATTGTTGCATTTGTGTGTACATCATTTTTGAGGAAACGGCCTTTGTAATGTTCTGGATTCAGAAAATGGGTCGGAAGGTTGGCAATCAAGTATTCCACTAGACTTTCTCCAGCATGCTTGCCAATGGGTACCTAACTTGAGAGAGCAAATAGTTGCTGAAGTTGATTGAATATCTTTAGTATACTTTAGAGAACATTGCTTGATCTAGGAATGCATGATATCAGTTGAACCATAGTGGGCTATGTACTGGTATGGGGCTGCTTTAATTTGTTTAACTCTGGGCTTCTGGTCCCATGAGCACAATCAGTGGCACTCTGAACACCCACATGTAGGAGTTGTATGTAGTTATGCCACGACTTAACTTACCATGCTTTAGACAAATAAGGGTTATCTCGAGCAAGTAGGACCGCTGTAAACGTGTTTTTCAAGCAACGCACACCTAAATGTCGCCGACATCCGCTTCGAAGCCTCGACGTTTTTATGCTCTAGGCAAACCGGTTTAACCAACTATGTTTCGGGGGTGAACAAACTAATTATCGCTGGTTCAAGTTTGCGTAATTATATACATATAGTTAAAGGAACTGTGACTAAATACTCGTTCCTCAAGAAACACGAAGTCACTATAAACGCTTTCGTGTGTCCAATCTTTATACAGCAAGTTAGTACTCAACTTCCTTTTTAACACATGACTTCATATGCTTTGTCAACACACAAACGTACGCAGAATGAATACCAGAATCTTGCGATATTTCTGAGCACTCAAGTAAGCCATTCAGTACTAGTGGCTACAACAGAGGTATGAATACTTATGCACATTAGGTTTGGTGAACACGAACATGGGGCTTCAAATGTATAAGAAATCCGTGGGGCCTCCGAGCTACGATAGAGAATGAATAACTTACAGCAGCGGTTTAGAGTGCTACAATTGGCACCATTTCTACATCTTTTACAAAATTTCCGCGCTGCGAAATGTCACTTTGGAAATTGAATTTAGTGCGAAACAAGCAAACGGTAATTTGCTTGGCGGCGACTGGCGTATCTGATAGGAGTGGGCGGCCCCGACGGGTTTCAGACCATGCGTTTATAGCTGCTGTGCATATCTCGGTATATGAAATATCTTTATTATTACGGTTACAACTGATGCTTCTGATTTATCTTCTCGCACTCGGATGGTTTGCTTGCTGATCCGGCGATGGCCCGCTAAAAAGGTCACCGAGAATGAACAACGCTGAGCCTCATATTTCGGACGATACACATGAATTGAAGATCAACTCCGCCGGTAGTGGCAGCCGACCGGCTGTGATCGAAATCGTTGATCTGGACGTCATGGCGGTTGTATAGGAAACGATCAGATGAACACACGAGGCAAAAACTGGTCATAAATAATAATAATAAAGGTAAGGTTGCGGTGCTGTTAAACGAAGCAAAATTTCATTGACATTTTGAAAGGATACGTACACGCATATATTTAGATACGTTAAATATCAGCTGATTATTGTTCTAAAATAGAAAGGTTTATCTTCTTTTAGGTTTATAACTTACTTCTACGGAACTTCAACAAATTGAAGTTTGTTCAATTATTGGTGACCACACGCCCTTAACGTCACGATCAAGATACAGTCTAGATCAAGACGCAGATATAACATTAAAACGTGTTTCAAAACAGATAAGGCTTATTACTTGAACAAAGGCGATCTTATTTCTATTCGAAGATGATAACGCACATTTAATACGTAATCCAAGATCGTTGGGATGGTCACTAAAATTAGTAGACCCGCCCGGAGGTGTTTTACGCTGCTTCTTTGGTTATTACGCTGCTAATCGCCCTCTGAATGAATGAATGAATTTCTTTTGCGCTCTAGCTAACTTTTTTCCCTGCCAAAAGGGTGTGATCTATCTTTGAAGCTATTCGTCGCAGAGTAATTCTGTACTCCTATTTACTTCTCGTTTAGCTACATTCATCTGGCCAGCTACCCTATACGCTGAGCGAAGCATCAGCGACAGCTGAACCGCTATAGAACTTCTCATTTGGTCTCTGTTTGTTAAGTTTTTCGTTGAAATTAAAACTCGCTGAACTGTTTATTTAGAATAATGATAATTACATTAGCAGCAGTTATGGTCCATCTTGTCAGTTCGTATTCATTCTATGTAATTAGTCATATATATATATATAATAAGTCATTCGTATATAATTATTAGTCTAGATTTACCCGGAAGCCCCAGTCTACGCTGACTCGTAGCAGTGCGTTGCGTAGAAGTTAGTTTACGACGTAACGAATTCCATTGCGTTACTGCATTCTGTCACTGTTTCTCCATTACCATTGTTGATAGTTAGTTTTCACTGGTGAACGATGAATATAATTAGCTGGAAACACCTGCCTCCGGCCTTAGGCATCAACCTTTCCATTATTACTTATAATAATATGATTGAACTTTTCTCAGGTTCGGTGCATGCACGGTAGGGAAAGCAATACGTGCTTACCTATGCACATACGCAAATCTCAAATAGTACGCGTTTTGGTGATGATACATAGTTCTCAACTTGCTTCTTCACGCAATGGCACTGGAAGTTTAAGCCAAGTTTCGAGTTTTACGTGTGGCTCTGCCGTAAACTTGCGCAGATCTGGCTACTCCCACAGCTGTGATGCCGACCATAGCTTCTACCCAAACAATGCTGTAGCAAGACCCGACAATCCGTTTTTCATGCGAATCTTGCTAATTACGTCTATGGGACGGCACGGGCACAGTAGTTCCGGAACTTCACGATAACGCAAATGCGTCCTCGTTAATGCTGTTCTCTAAGGAACTAGCAAATCGATTTTATCTACAGGAGCTCTGTAAACATTATATGGTACAACTCGATAGGCCTAGTAAAACAAACACAACACTGGAGCGTGAATAACTCTAGCAAATAGATTCCTTTATGGCGCTACAACGCGCATTCAAACACTGTTCTTTAATAATACCGTAGAGCATATATTTCGAAATTGCTTTGAAACAAATGTAAACTTTACATGCAGGCTTTTTGCGAACTTTTTTTAACTTAATGGTAACTATAGGTTAACTTGTGTCTGCAAAAAGGATTGAATGTGAACAGGACCTTAGGAGGCTTAAAAAAGATGCTGGCAGGCCGTACGCGATAGTTCGTGTGTGAAGGTCAAAATTGCTTGTTTACCTATAACTGTTGCACAGGACATAATGGACAAATGGATAAAGTACTTTTGAACACGATGAAAAAGTATAGGAAAGGAAAAAAAGAATAACGGTTTACTGACGTATCGAAGATTTATGGGTGCGATAATTAGCTAAACTAGTGCATGTTTTATTTTCGAAGTAGTGTTTGGTAAAAACTTATTGCAATAACAGGTGTATTTAACAATAGAAAGAAAGCACTTCCAGCATGTAATAGGTCAAAGATAGCAGAAGAAACCTCCCAGCTGTGACAAAATTAGTGTCATGATTCTTGTAATATTAAGATAATAAGCATATTTTAATAACTGTTATCTGTATAGATTTTTGCATGCAAATTACTGTCAACCAATATATCCTTAGCTTCAAATGTAAGCTCGCCGTTTCCAAACTACATGTCCCGATATTTTTGTCCCGGCAATAACTGAAAAAAAAAACTTGTGTTTCTTCAAATGTCACTGTACTATTACTCCGATCATACAGTTAATTGAGAGCACCAGATATGACTGGAATTTGAAACGAATGAGACAAATCCCAGCTCTTCACCAGACAAATTGAAACGTATTGCATTGTAGTACACTTTATATGGATTTGAATCAACTGACAGGCCAAATTTTGTTTTTTCTGACTTATATCAATTACATAGCTTATAGCTCGAATCAAAGAAATACTCAGCCTTAAAAGGCTCTATTTTTTGAGGAATCTGGGACTGCTGCGATTAAATGGATTTATTAGTTAATGGTACCACGTGGCTCCCATACTCTGAAAGTCAAAGTTATGAATTGGCCGACAGACGCCGATACCCGAAGTCTGGAAAACTTCCGTTTGGCGCCTTGATACACGGCCAAGCCAACTGCTATTGGTATTTTCGATGAATTAATAGAGCAATTAAAATAGGTTTATTGTTTTGTATAAAATGCAGAGACAAAGGGTTGTGGAAATTACGTTGCGTAAGAAGCTCACTTGTCTTTTCCTTGAAATATCTGAAGTTTTACTAATCGAGTTACTTGACAAAATACGTTTTCATCATACAAGTTCATGGTTAGTACGCAGTGATCATTGCTTTTTGCATTATTTGTCCGGAAGAATCATTCAATCAAGATTTTATTTTTTTGTTATATCCGTAGTTGACTGCAAGAATACCTCAGAATAGTTACGCTATATAAGTGCATCCGTCCCTGTGATGGCTTAGTGGGTAATGTCTTTGCATGTGAATGTTAGGGATATGTTGTCGAGCCTAAGCACACATTGTTTATTGGAGGGAGCCAGCCCCCTGATGGAATACCTAACCGCGAGGTCGAAAGTAGAACTCGCATCCTTGAGAAACTAAACGCAGGAACAAAGTTGCGACGTGGTAACGAACATAATTGAATTTATTCAAACTTTTAGTTTTGTGAATCTTCCAGTAGAGTAGAATAACTTACGCTGTAACCCAGCGGTCATTAAAATGCTGATTCAATGTTTGATTCTGTACCTTCGTCTTATTCAGAATTGATGTCTAAGATGGCTTACCCGAGCCAGAGAGACCTACTACTGTGGGTCCTTAGAGCCACTAAGATAGCCTATAACTTGCCCTCTTGCTTTCTGTCAACTCGAAACTTGCAACTTAGTTATCGTGAACTGCGAGCCTCAACTCCTTTACACAACATATAACGCTGCAGAAATCTGGTAAATATCTCACTGTTCAAGAAATTCTATTCTTACATCGGTATTATAAAAGACCAACCATTTTTAAAAATAATCGCCTGAAGAAAATGATAGTTTTAATATAATGAGACCTGGTCATTAGGCTGAAAAAATACTCCAATATTAATAGCAGAAAACACTCATTGACATTATGTGCAATAGTATAATCAGTCAAGTGCACAATAATAACAAGGCCAGTGCCTGATGACGATTGTGTACCTTAGCAGCTGTTAATGTCAAAGATTTGGCCTTTAAAGGTATCCCAACATTGAGTTTCACCCGTATGCCTGCTTCAATAAGTTATATATTTTTAAGTTGGACCGGCTGAAGACTGTTGCGATAAGGAAGCGATGTAGTGAATTGTCATTTTCATTCATTTCAGGATTTTTCTGTGCATCCGATATCTCGGATTTTACTTGAAAACGAACTGGAGAAACCTGTATCAGTTGCTGGCTTCGTGCGCATAGTTATCTTCTCCCTGCAGTAGAAACAACAGCAACAAGTTTATCCACCTTAATACCTGGCTTGATAAAGACTTATTGTGAACATTTTTCATATTAAGCTACTCAGATACGCTATAATATTTTCAGATTCTCCGTTGCGTAAGTTTGCCCTAGGACCCAGATCATAATGTATTAGCCTTCTCTGCAAGGACAAAACCCTAAGGAAATCACGTATAGTCAAAAACAAACTTTCTCTATCCATGTCAATTGCATATTACCTATTCTAGTCTTATGATGATACCAAACCCACTGTTGCTTCGCTTTTAGTGATAACAATATAGACTGATTTCATCTTCACGTTAGATACTATTTCTAAAATAGGATCGCTCGCTGTACCCGACAAACTGCGCTCAACGGCCTTAATCCGATAAGCAATTATTATTATACTCTAACTAAATCGAAAATATTTTTTAAAAAACATGTCGTTTTATTCAAACATTTTTCTTATAGGTGTAAAAAACTATACTCATATAGAACAATTATAAAACAAACATTACTCCGTTTATTTTTTCTTGATTTTTTAAAAGCCTAGTCAAAAAATGAAACCGTCGGGTATATGATTAGTCCTTGCAATATGTTCAGATGAACTTTTCACGTTCCTTCTGGCAAACTGCGAAGTTCCTATAAAGGACAATATCCCTAACCTTTCTGTTTGTCTCTAGCCAATACGAGCTGCCAATACGAAAGACCTGAAATGCAGCGTATACATTGCTAGGATCATATGCGCGCGTCAGGGAAGCTCGACTCTTAGTTCTTCCTTGTAGAGCGGCTATAAATTGAACGAAATTGAGTAATCCTATTTAGAGCTCTAAACAAAAGGAACACCTTTATATAGAAAAGACGTGAGAGTAAACATAGACACAGTTCTCTGATATTGACGTGGTATTAACAAAACGCATACTGGACATCGTTGTACTCACACCCTAATGCGTAGAATTATATGGTTATATTTACGCAATAGAGGTTTCAAAGAAAAACAAAAAGGTTCATCTAAATCCTTCTTGTTACATTCTGACTTACCATATCGTCGGCTGTCGATATATCGCAAACTGCCGAGCATTAACTAAAGCAATCTTATTACTGCTAAACTGGGCTGATTTTGATACACCTATGGGTTGACCTACTGTTGACTTAACCTAAAGCATTCAACAAGTCGTGGCCGAGCTATAACATTTTTACTCTTATCCAGTAAACCTAATTCCTCAGACAGGACTCGTCACGGGCGAACGAGCAATAATTCAACATGTCTATTCTTCATCGTTCTGTCCTTTAAAGACTTCTTATTAAGTAGATCCAATTTTACATTCACATGACAGTAGTAATGCGGAATTTTCGGTTCACTAGACCGCATCGGAACACTATACACCTTCCGCCATTTCTGATCCCTGCTGAATGGAGCAGGCAGCCAGGAAATGCGGTAGCATTGCGTAACATAGACATAGATACAAGTACTGCTTGCCATGAGACATAAGACCTTTACGTCGTCCAAACTCATGTACATGTTGCCATGTTAGCCACACGAGCAGCACGTCGAAAGTGGCAACGCACGAAAGAGATATACAAAACGTATATATATATATATATATATACATATATGATTTCCTTGCCGCGGACTCAGTACGGGCAAATGTTTAGAACGACGCGAGAAGGCAGTAGCCTCAATACGGGCTGCGGAAAAAGATGTCAGCAGCAGGCTGAAATCTAGGCTGGGTGCCACGAACTCTGGGGGGTTGGTTCCTCTCCTAGTGCTGCTTCTATCTGTTTGTCGCCGCTTTACTCTCGCTTTCTTTACCCTCAGTCTTCTTCACTGTCACATGGTCTAAGTTGCTTAGCAATTCCATGGACAACTCGCAAACACGCATACATCGAGATGAAACGAGCACAAGGAGAAGTGTTGAATTAGAGGGGCAGACGTGAAGCCCACGTTTTCACCCTCAGGCGCGCCCCATTCCCCTTCGCCGCTTACTGCTCCTGGGTAATGATAGCCTGTGCAAGAATACGCTCCACTGCATGACGTTGTGGAAATTACCTTGCGCAGACGGGCGGACGTTTGGGCGGGCGAGCGAGCTGGTAGGCGACTCCACCGGCTGGCTGTATGGCTCGCAAACGCGCATGTTTGATGTGCACAGGGCAGGAGGTGTACGAATGATGGGGCGAAGAAAACTGCGCCAACACAGAATCTAGGCCAAGACAAGGACGTCCGTGACGAAATGCGAATAACGGTGCTTTAAAGGAAGAAAACACGGCACGGGGTCTCTGGTTTCGACAGCGCCCTTTTGCTCTGTGGCTAACTTGGCCGTGACGGCTCTGTCATGCCGTTAGCTTCCTTATAGCCGCACAACGTATCTACTATAGCTTCCATAGAAATGCAATTCGAATAGGAGGGTATAGTAACAATACAGACGGTGCTTGCTGATGCGATAATACTCTTACGTAATCCTATTTTGCTCTTATATTAAAAATGCCGCGTTAGCAGTAAACTTTCTTTCTAAATGTTAATTTTGCCTATAACTGTGTGAATTTATATATTGTTAATGTGAAGTAGGGTCGAAAATAGTAGGTGTAGAAATATCGGTTGTTTTGTTCCGTGGATGCGTTGCAGATTTGCTACGAAGAGCAAGAAGACGCTGGAGTGCCCAGCCAACATCACCAACGAAATCACCCTAATCTCAGCGAAACGACAGAAGATATTCTGGCCAAAGTTTTGCTGGTCATATCGCGTGCTCTATAGACTTACTATGTCTAAAACAAGATTATATGCATGCACCAGTTTACGTCTGCTAGTTTCGAAGGTAGGTGAGGCGCATATATCTTTTTCCATTACTTACATTTTTGAATTCAAGCAAAACAGACATACCTAGATAAAAGGCGCGGCATGGTAACCTTAACATCAAATCAACCCAACAAATCGACTTCAAGGTCCCACCCACAGCATGGGCTAAACGTAGCGACAGAAATATTGAACATAAAACAAAAATGTATTGCAAACCATAATGAAATTTCCGCTCACTTGAACACATCCCCCCATAATAGGCTATTCGTACTATTATAGACGTATATTTATGGAATATAGCTCACGATTACATACATATTGCCCCAAGTACCGTCTACAACTAAAGTCACCGTAATGTATTATGCGTGCGAAATTTTTTCTTTTGCTCAGTACCAGTAACAGCCTTCGCGAAACAACTATCGATGGGGGTAGCAATTGAAATGAATAGGTTAGGCCATGTAGGTCGTCGAAAAAAACGGAAATCTCGCTGTTCTACCTACTCGCCCTTTTCTGGTGCCTAGTTGTTAAAAAGATACCGTTGCTGCATCAACAGGAGCCTGGACATTATGTCAGATGGATCTGCAGCTACAGTGGCAGAGATTGTTAGATGGATAGGTGGCAGGCCATACAGGAAGGCGAATAGAGGGCAAGGGAACTGAGTCTTAGGCCATCACATCATGTAATAGATAGATTGGTAAGGAACACCATTGCTATTGAGTGAAGTCGACCAAAGACGGATAAAGTGCGTGACGGATCACATCGTGACGTGGAGTGACAATCAAGTGGGAACGAACAACAGAGGCTCGAATTCGGAGCTCGTTTACTGCTCAGCCGTAGACTATGTTTCCAATCAGCATCAGCTGCTAACTGCTATATACTACTCACTGTAACTGCTCAACAATCAATGATGGCGTGACGTCAATGCTACCGAATTCGAGCGAGAATTTGCCCAAATATCTAGCATTATACAATACCCTTCACATTACGTAGGACACCGCAATAGAAAATCACTGGGAAGATGAGTGGGTAAATTCATCTATAGTTCTTTAGTGCGATTTCTGGGTATACGCATCACCATGTGAGTCCAAGGGATGTGACTCCAAAGGCTTGGCTAGTTACGACTGCATACATTACCTCTGAGTACCTTACTTGAATACCCTTTTCCTTTTAGTATTCATGTGTTTGCTGAAAATAACCCACGGGAGAATGTCAATAGCATGGTAAATACGTGAAATGTCAACAGTATATATACATATATATTGTTTGGTACTTACTCTATTTGTTGTTGGGTGATTTAAATATTAAGGTAAATTTTCAGAGATTTTCAGCTCCATGTGGACTCATATCGCGCCCATCTACTTGAGCCATTTTTAAACGTGTTCCTTATGAATATATTTATATAATTAACACTGCATCAAAAAAGACCGGTCTATCATTGCTTGTAAAAGAAGTGTAAATATCTTAATAGATTTGGCAAATCGCAGTTGGGTCGAATAACTATTGAATTGACGGCTTTCTGGCGATTTTGATCGATGCACTGATACTGAGCACGTACCAGTATCAAAATATCAGCGATATCATGAGAACCTACGAGTAAAAGTCGACTTAAGAGTATTTATTACATCAAAATGATTCTAAACTTAAATCATATCTATATGAGAAAGAAAAACACTTGCTGAACGTAAAACTTTAGTCTTAATAACAAATCTTTCAGTATTATGGGAAGCTGTAGTATGTCGGTGCGGCTTAGCGTAAGGCACGCCAACTGCGTTAAGTAAGCGTGGATGCGATGGATTTTCGAGGGTCTATGATTCTCTCCTCACTTACCACCCCATAATTTCAGATCTCAAATAGACCTTTTATATCAAGACGTTTACCTTTTCTTCTTATACTCTATATGGCATTATATATTCAGCAGTAATAGTATTATTATTCTGATGATTCGCAGACATTTGATGCAGGGTGCTCGATATAGTCCTGCCGCTAAAGTGCTATCATATAGCAGCAGCAGAAGCTCGATTAGAATTTGGAGAAATCGGAAGGCCATAGTTATTATCCTAAGAGGGTTAGAAACAGGCAGGCGAATGTGCTTGATGGGGTATCTACGACACCATACTGATCATGCTTCGTAAAGATAACGACGAAGACAAGCAAGCCGGATTATGTAATTAGTTGTAAGTTGGCAGAATAAGTAGGAATAACAGCATGCCACTATCAGCCCAGACAAACATTTCCGCAGCAGAGATTACGCATCTACCAGGGAGGTATAGGCCATCTTGCATAGAGTTTATTCAGAATAGATAGTAGACCATTTGAGGTAATGTATAGCAGCTTAAGTATTGGACGTAGAGCTCGGAATACGTAATGCGTTGAAGGAGCATTGATCGTCACCGAGATAAAATATCAGCACAGACATGATACCATGAAATAGATATTGAAGGAACTGAAAAACGAGCAACGTCCACTATCGCAATAAAGTCAGGTTGCCTGAAAATTTCTGCCTGTTTAAAATGGCCCTTTTCGGATGATGGTCGTATAAATATTACGATTAAGTAAGAAAATTAGGCTCTAAAGTATTAATTCCATCGTAATTCTACTCCGAGTTAAATCTACGGTTTATTTTACCTCAAATGATCGATGGAAAATGGCCTATTATGTATCGTCAACAATTAACCAAGTAGTTTGTAAATAGAGTTCCCCACTGTGGCTTGAAAAGAGTGAGATTGCCGCTCGTAGATCTGTTTCAGTCTAAAAGCATTATATGGTTTCGTGATCCGATAGTTGTAGGTTACTGTCTCCTTCAGTCGTTAGTCATTGTAATGCTGAAGGCTACTGCAGTTTCCGAGTCAGAAATTTTAACACGGCGTTTGGCTGTACGAAATCGGATTAGGTTTTCTGAACGACCAGAACGTGACTACTGAATTGTATAGCGAAAAAAAGATTTTACCCTCGTTATGGCTATTATTTGTTGCTTTTAATATCTGATTAGTTTCTCATAGCGAGATGTTAGTTTAGAATCAAAAGATCGAACTAGTTTTCCTTGATCAGTACATCTCCTGACAGGATTCACTGGCATAGCAGCTGCTAATACACAATGTGGAACTGCAAGATACCGTTGATACGTTGCAAAGGATTACAATGTTGAGCATTAACTTTAGTACTCATATTCTGCATTATAATGCGCATATATTACGTTGTCGCACTATTTTGAGTAGCATTTTAATTAGGAAGTGTCAAGAAGCGAATATTCGGTCCCTGGCTATTTACTATTATAATAAGTTGATTTAGTGTTATCAAATTATAATAAGATAAAAACAAAGATAGCGTTTACTCTTGCAAACCTCGCCGGGGTTACAGCTGCGGCCAGATCCATCAAAAATCCAAAAAAAAACATTAGCTAAGGAGGCAACCAGTTAGTAACTGATGTAATTATTCTTATATCATGAAAATTGGTAGGCTGAAGCCAAGAGATGTTTTCTACTACATCTCAAAACCTCAAACGAATGACTGTGGTCATAGAAGCTCTTAAGCAAAACGGAGCATAAACAATCAATTTGAAGTTCCTCGAAACGCGTGTTATTAAATTGTAACGCAGATACCGAGACGGACACGAACAGCGAAAAACGACTTCCTCATGAATGAGGTCTAGTAACGATGAAAACACGTACGGTGTATTTTGAAAAAATATTAATTTTAATTATAATAAATAAATAATAATTAATTAAATTTAAAAAAATATTCTGTCGCACATCTGTCTGCACGCCGAGTCGCATTGTGACGACCAAGAGCGAAAGAAACTCTGGTGGCAGTGCTGAATAGTCAAGTGATGTTTACATTTGCAGTTATCAGGAGCCTCTGTTATTACGAGATATTGTGCGAAAAGGAAACGGTCTGCGTTGCCGTATATATTGGATTCTTAAGAAGGTTATCAATAGCACACAGTGTTCTTACTCATTTACTATGCCGGACCTTTCCCCCATAATTCAATCAGAGCCTAGATCAACTAGAACAAAGCAAATAATAGATTCGACCTTCATATTTCTCTGACCTGGATCCGCGTGATCTCGATTGCTTCCATGCCTTAAACAGGTTGATAATCCTATTCCTAAGTTATCGATTAGGTATCGTGTCGCAAACCAGAAATTCGCAAATACTGAAAAGCTCCTAGACCGCTGGCTTCGATGTGTAAACAATGAAAAAGGCTGTACATCTAACGTATATCAAAGTGTCGTTATTCTACATTGTGTGTTTTAGAACTTATTTAGGTCATTCATTCCGCTAGGTAGCTCCGGACAACCTGATAGTTTTGGCATCAAAATATAAAGAGAAAAACATATGTCTTATACTAGTGGACAGTTAACTTATTATTAGAAAAAGTAAATACCACAATTCAAAAGATTGGATACCCAGCGATTGCAATGTCTCTAGAGTGTGACTTTTGTTGTAAATAACGCAGAAAATCCTCGTTTATACTTATCTAGTTCGAATGTTACGAATGAACTAAATGACGCGCCATAATAGCTAGGTAAAAGTAATACTAATAATAATTATTATTAGAACAATGAAAAGTGAGGAATAAATATTAAGGCAATGTTCCGTGTTTCCAGACACACAAAAAAATGAGCTTGTACAAATATGTTGCTCTTTTCAATTGTGCTTCTGTACAATACTTCTGAACCAGTCCTTAATGATTCCTTTTTCTGTTATTTTCCACCGGATATTCAGTAAACTAGATCAATCCTACTGTTATCTACAGATTTTTCAAAGGTTAAGGATAAGACGTACGTTGATGATTTTGAGCTTCTATAAATTTCGTTGGCAATTCATGGATTTTCCAGGAGTAGCAGATAAAGCGAAAAGCGTTTGTAGAAGCTCAATGATGGAAAAATAAACTCGAGAAAAACAAATCACTTGATACGCTTCTGGCCAGGCGTCCTCATTGGGGCGGTTACATTCGCCGCTGCTGCTATAGAAGTGTCCGGATTACGTCACACGCTCAATTGGTTTGCTAGGTAGTCTAAGGAAATCTTCACACCGGCTGCCACTTTGCCGTTTCCGTTTGGCATTGAATGTAGTTCATCTCCGGCGTTCACTCTAATAGTGCTTCAGTTACACGTAGCTCGTTTTGCTGGCGCTTTCTTCCCATTGAATCTTTTTCTGTTTCCATTCTTCTTCGAAAACTGCCAGACAAAACTTCTGCCTGGTCTAGTCAAAAAGAAACCGCATTTTCAATGCTTTTTTAACGGTCGAAATGCACTCGGATCTAGGACAACTGGAGGGGTCATCTGCTTCGAATGGCAGGCGAGATAAATCTACACGTTCGTTAGCTCGTAAATCTCTGTGCACGCCGGCTAGTGCTTCTTAGCTTGGACCGCCCCCGCAAGTAGCAGTGGATTGCCGTTAAAGTCTGCCATTTACTGCGCACCCAGCAATAGTCGCGACCTACGGCGGTTGCTGAAAGCGTTGCTGAAACTGTACGAAGTGCCGCAAGCTGTCGAAACGGAAAAACATGTTGAGGTACAGGCCTTCTATCCATTAGCGTCAGACAGCATTGGCCTAAAAAAGGGCTGGCTCAGTCATCATTCATTGAACTAAAAATTATCTATGTATGTTAAAATTAAGCCTGAAATATTAGCCTATAGGGGGGACGATCGGGGTATCAGGTCTCGCTCGCATAATCCTTTGAAGTCTCTCCAAAGAAGCGTAAATAAGTTGGGAAGATAATCGTTATCTTAGGATTACTGACGTTCTACTATCTTCGTTTGTTAACGTGAATGATGGCATTGTTTCTGCAATTGTTATACACATGAAAAAAGGGAAAAATGTCATATACGGGATATAGGACTAATGTTCTACACATAACCGGAAGAATATATAGCTTATCCTATTAGTCTGTCAATCATCTGACGTTCCGGTTATGACTATGACCATATCTTGCATACTCATCTTAAAGTTTTGGCTCTATATTTGAGATATTTTTAAGCAATGGTATACAATATTAATAAGAATATCCAGAGGGATGGGCAAACATGAAGTTTTTTGTTTATTACTCTTTCAAAGCCTCTAGCAAAACCTAGAAACTTTATTTAGATGCACTAACAAAATAAGCTTCTCTATTTTCATACCCTTTGTTCCTTTTAATCAATGCTAAGGCCAATGGTGATCCTAGATCAGAGACTGGCGCAGCGGTCAATCGAATATGAATGACCCAGCGAAACCAATCTCGCTAATCAAGTGAAACACGCTCGAGCGGCCAAGACCACATCTTAAGAGATGTAGAACGCTAGTCAAAAAGAAAGGTTTTACAGGTGTCTAATTAAAATTTTGGTAACAACAACCCTTAAAAGATAGCTTGGAAACTGCAATGAACTGCCTTCTTTGGTGCATTTAGTAGTTTCCTGTCTACATGAGTGCCTTTAATTAGGCGAGACTTGCTTGCGCTAGGTTGAAGCCTAAATCAGGCCGACTTATCAGCTTCGTTAATAGCTCGAAACGAACGGTCTGACGACGCTATTTGTAGAACGAGCTGTGACCTAGCTTTTTTTGTAAAGTATACGCACCTCACATGAAATCACTTGGCCGGATTTATTCCCATGTGTTAACACTGCTTCCGTGTCGCTATTAGGATAAGCCGGCCATTGGCCTGCGTGTAATAGACATACGTAGATCGATTCGGCTTTTGGCAAAAACAAAGCATGAGGTCCGGTCAAACGGCAGCGACAATAATGTATATAAAAGACTCGTGCCTCGCTGATCGGGACATTTTAGTTTTCCCGGGCCCATTCTTATGTAATTTCTGTGTTTTGCTTTTTAACCGCTTCTGTTCTTTTTTTGCCGAAATTACACTTCTGGTATTCCAGCCAGTCGCTCCGTTCCTAGCATGAAACAATTGTTTCTTTGGTAGATAATATAATCTATTGAATACTTAGAATACAAAGTAAAGTAAATACCAATTTGTCAGACATGAAAAGAAGATCAAATGTGTATGAGTCTAATGGGTAGAAATAATTTTATTCTTACAAAATGTTTCGAAAGTCTCATAACATTATGCCTCTAAGCCTCAGAAAAATTTAGCATACATAGTAGAAATGTCATATGTGACTTAAAAAGCTCCGCAACAATATTAGATCGTGAGTTTTATGCCGGTAAACGGTTTTCTCAATCTAAAACATACCGTGTCGAAGTAACGAAGTCCTTTGTCTTGAACATTTCATATGATGTTTCTGTGGCAGCTCGCGTAATTTTTTGATGCCATAGGGCTACCCAGCAACGACATAAAGCCTAGATGCAACCTGTTACCAGCATAAAAATCAGAATAATAGAAAAAGCGTTAAACATAGTAATCCCTTCATTTGCTTGGCCCTTCCAGATTGTTCGAATTAAGCTTCTTTTCCTGACGTACACTTGGATCAATGCTAAAATAGCGGTACAGAGGTTTGTAGTAGGAACAGCTGAGGCTAGAATCGCGTGACCAAACAACTTGTCGAAAGAGTTACTTTTTTTTTTATTTAGGCCACGCTTAAAAGTGTAGCTTAAAGAGAAGGAACCACGGGCGTATTACCTCAATAACTAAACAAGGTCAGCTTTGGTTGGCTGGAGTAACGCAAGAAAACTATCAGTATTTACTTAACGGGAAAATAACTCAACATAGACCTCAGCAGTTTTGTAAACGATTCTATTAAAGCACATTGTAACATAGTTTTGTTATGTGTTTTATTATTGTACTTTTTAGTATTGTGACTGTTCACAAAAACCTTCAAGTGCGCAAGCTATACGTCTATGTAGCAGAAGGCGTAACAGAGGGCAGTCGTATCGGAAAGCGCTTTTGGCTAGACCACTTCGGACAATTTGGTAACTGTTGATAAATCAAGATCATAGCTCGTGAAAATATCCTGGCGCATGGAAGGCCAAAAGCCCAAACGGGTTCCAAGTAAACTACGAGATAACAATTAACCCAAATACATTTGAAAAGGACTAGTGAAACAATAGCTATTGTGTAATGTTATCCTTCATTTAGCTACCTGGGGTTTGTAGTACTGGTTAAATTGTAATGTTCGACTGAAATTGTTTCGCTACATAACAGGAGACAGGTGGGTAACTGAAGACAACGCTGTCAACCCGCTTTCGATTAGGTTGAAGCATCTTAAAGAAATTCTTATGCATGCGCGCAAGATATGGTCGTTGCAAGCACTGAACTACCGCGGCGTATGCTAACGTAGGTATGTAATAAATTTAGTTTCTACCTAGAAAATATCCACTTTTGAGGTACGTGTGAAGTCGTTTCGCAGATATGGCCACCCTTCGCGA
The DNA here is from genome assembly GCF_002532875.2 of Varroa jacobsoni. Taxonomy (NCBI): domain Eukaryota; kingdom Metazoa; phylum Arthropoda; class Arachnida; order Mesostigmata; family Varroidae; genus Varroa; species Varroa jacobsoni. Next base: position 91,090 of record NW_019214597.1, read on the forward strand.
GTATGACCACACTTCGTTTAATTTAATTTGGACCTTGTTTATAGCGCATGGCCAGGTCTGACATTACCTGCATAGGATAGAAAGGGGACCTTCAGGCATGTGTCCACGGACAAAGTAGAGAATGACGCGTTCGAACTGCAGCGGCAATGCAGGGCGCTGAAGCAGGCCAGAGCAACCTTCTCTAATGCAAAGCTAAAAAGAGCCTTGACGGAAGGGCTCGGGATTCTATACGCTATGCATTGGTATCTTAAGAGCGCTGTCGTAGCGGAGACAGGCTAATCTGAAAGTTCTTTAGAAAAGAACAGATCCCTGAAGGTAAGACCGAACAGATTGGCAGAGCAGTATGGTGCTATGGCTATATTGGGTTCACAAGCAAGGTATGGGCTCCAACATTTGCAGCTGGAATCCTGGCTTGTCTAGTACGCTAGAAAAGCCGATCCTTCGATCTGGTGGAACACGCCACCCCATTCTAACAAATTGCAGGACAATTCTTTTTCTTTTTTGAAAAGGACTTTTAAGAAGTCCGAACCGGTTTTAAGGTTTGAGGAATTGACATTTGGTGGGTAATTCTCTCGGCAGAACCGAGTTCAGTCGCCGGCCTTGTCCTTAGTGGTGCCTGGATGTATTCAAATTTTGGTATTCACATCCTTTCGAAGAAGAAGTTAGATTTGAATCGCATTTAATTAATAGACTTAGGTTAGGTAGATAACATATGCCCTTTGTTACAACTTACAGTACGACCTATAAGTTACACGAACGGCTTACCGGTAAGTCTCGAAGTGTCTAAAATACCTGCTAAATGTTTCTACCGACGAACTGACGGTGAGACGACAACAACCACCAAGTGGAAACCATTAAGTTAAGAAATAGATTTGCGCGTTTGAAAATGAAGAACTTAATATCACTGTTAATAATGGTCGAATTAGATCGTTGCAGCCTTATAAAATGGCTTACGAGTCATGCTTACAGCGCTCTTTACCAGCTTTTACGTGATGGTCATTATTATTCTTACAAACCAAGCTCCGTACTTTTCTTTCTGTCCCTACAAATCTAATCAGCACCTGCTCTAATATACTTCAACTTCTAAGTACTAAGGTACCTAAAAACTATGGCATAAATATGTTTGTTTTATATGCATAGTCTTTTGGCATCATCTAGAGAAAAAGTGTAACACAAATTAATGAATCATTTTATGTTCTGTTCTATTTTCTATTGTTTCACCATTTACTGTATAAATTTTATACCAGTAGAATCCTACTGGTAACGAATGTTAAGTCATGAAAAACGCCTGCGATGGATCACGTCCAGCACCGTAAGCCTTTGGCGTAAAGGATCTTGTCCCAACTCAAAAGGGTCCGACGTAACAATAGCAAATATAATACGTCACATTTTTAGTCGAAAGGCAGCCATTATAGTCTCGGGTCATTGGTCAATGAAAACAAGACGCGCTGTGGAGTGACTGTCGTTCAGCTCCTAGTAACAACGTAGGACAGAAACGGATAAAGCGACTTGGGTCATAACTCCTTGATGATGTACCCGTTTAGTTATCGCCTAAAGCCGATATCGATTTCGAAATGACTGTCGTACGCTAACTTGATAGCATTTGGTGGGCATCAAACCTTTTTTTCTGCAAAGCAGAATATGCTATAGAAATGGGTAGTGTTATTGATTCGCCGTAGACCACAGGGTCCTGAAAATTCATGTTCAAACGTACAGAATATAGCATAGAACAATGCTTTAATAGTAACATTGACAATATTACAATAAAGGATCGTCAGTAATTCATAGAAAATACTCGTATGGATACCTCCTACGTTGTTTTCCTTCTAGAGTATTGCGTACTGAATGATCCGGAATCAACGCTCAAGGATGTATGAAATGGTCGAAAATAGCCGACGTTTACGTGTCATTTACACATAAAGCAAGAGAGCAGCAAATTATAGAAGTTGTATCTAAGAAATAGATGTATTCGTAAGCAGTTGATTGACTGTGCCGGTCAATAAAGTTCAGACGTACGCACTGCGTATATGGGCAAGAAGAAGTAGGTAGTAAATAACACTGGATAAAACAATCCGAACAAAATATCCAACAGGTGTATTAATCAAAATTAGAGTAGATTTTTGATTCACGCTCAAATAGATAACGCAAAAGATGAGGGGTAAGTGCATACGATGGGGGATGAGTACAAGGGCCGATCATCCGCGATCAAGTTCGCGGTTCGTCCTGGGTCTCGTGTTCACCGAAAAAAAAGACTACAAAAATTTTCCGCAGCCCGCGTTTTTTTCCCACAGGACAAAAAACGTATACTTTGTTTAATGCGCAAACTGCATCCACAAAATAGACTCAGGGATTTATTGTTTCACGGTTTTGCCTCCTGTCGAATTTGTACGGTACAAAAACTTTTGCCCTGGTCGACGACCTTTGCGTCCTCGTCTTATCCTAGTAGACTTACCTCGCAAAGTCGCATCTGAAAAAAGAACAAAAAAATTCATAACGACCATCCGACCTTGAAATGCAGGTCATGTTTGTGGTTTTACACAGTGACCTAAGTTGTTTAGTTACTCATGCAGCTGAATTAAATCCCTATAGCTTTCTACAATAATAAATAATTTCCCTTCTATTATAATCATATCCTTTTAGTTATGCTCCTTGACTTATGCTAGTATAATACGAGCAAATGATTATATTGAAAAATCAGCCTTTATCGGCGATAGTGTGCATCGTCGCCGATTTGAGGTAAATCCTACTCAAATTTTAGCATTTGAGGACAATTGTATGGATTTTGTGTTTCGATAATATTATTTGAGATGTTCATAGTCCCTCAAAATAACCCGTAAACAACGATATAATACATTGAGCAAATTTAAATATTTAACCCACTGAATATTGGGATTATAGTTGGTGTTTTGTACCGTGGATGCGGGTTCAACACTCTGCTAACGATGCCATAAAAGAACAATATGTAGTTGACCCATATTTTGTCAAAATTTTGACAAATTTGAGGTACTCAGACAACATCTTTCACTGACCTCCATTCGTACCTAGATAATTTGCAAAAATGAGAAATGCAGTTATAGTAATAGAGTAAATATTCTATTAGTATACAGGTATATACCAAATTTAGCAGCAGGCACACATTTTGGTG
>NW_019214598.1:0-94144 GCF_002532875.2 Varroa jacobsoni
ATATATAAAAAGGCAGCAACTTATTTGGTAGTTTGGTTACTGTTTTCCTTCGATTAAGCGGAACTGGTGTGTTAGTCGCGTGTTCGCCCTTTGGTACGCCGGATGAGCTGTAGAAGGACGGCAGGAGTCAATATTTTAGCGAGTTCTCCTTTTGGTTGGCAGGCGTTCTGCTGTCACTCGCCGTCAGGTTAGCGGGTCCACTGTTGCATTTGATGGCTGTTATATGCCAAAGACGAGAATGCAACTCCAGCTGCTTAGCCGGTCTATTAATATGCACCAGATATGGGACAGGTGCAGTCGTCGTCTCGAGAAGACCTAGATCATTGATGAACAGAATGCCACGCACACGGCCACTGACAAGAACGCACTGGCAGCAAGGAAGATGACTCTAGGAAAGGAATGCGAAGATATGGTTCTGTCGATACCGCGTAGGTTTTCTTCGATGCCAAATTTTCGAGCTACCTGACAGTAGAGCCTGACTCCTACTAGGACAAAAGGTAACAAGTACAGAATGTCCAGTAGATACAGAATGCTACTATCGTAACTGATTATGAAAAGTAAGTTGTGAGAGGTCATTTTTAAAGGTTTAAGGTTAAATTTAAAAATTTCGTGGGTAAACGGAATAGACTACCCTACGGATGATGTTATCTAAACGTATCGTCACATAATGTCAATGCACCGCACACGGAAACCATTAAATATGATGTTCTTCTGCACTTACTGCACCTTAACGGTTTCGTCTAGCATAGACGTTAATCGTGCACTATAGGCCATGTCCATATCTTCCTCAAGAATAGCTAGCTGTCGCTGTAAATAAATGCCCTCTTTGCGTAGTACTCCCACTTCCGCTCGTAACGCCACTATGCTACTTGCCCTCCAGCGAGGATGGGGTATTACAGCTTTCTGTCCACAAACCGCACTTCAGCGTATCGTGAAGGGATGGACCGCCTGCAGTGGGCGGCTTCGGGTAAGCCGATCCGCCCAGACTAGCAAGTGTTTCTGCTAGCGCTTTTCCTGGCTGCTGGCAGTACTTCATGTTAAGACTGTCTGACCTTTTTGGCTCTTTCGATAAGGGCCTCCCATCTGCGGGCAATGGCACGAAATATGAGGGCGGGCGAGTAGTCATTTCGGATTAGCAGGGAGCTTGTCTTTTACTATGATCTTCGGTCGTTGAACGATTTAAAGGTTGTTTCTGTGAGGCTTCAAGGAGATGACACTTCGGCTACTTCGAATCGATCGCTTGTCTACTCGCTCTATAGCTCCTTGCCCCTGTGCGACTAACCGATTGAGAAACCCGACAAAATAATGGCTATATCGAAGAAAGGAAAACGATGACATCGAGTTATTTGTCAAGTGATTCTAGTAAGCTGGTATCTGTCGCGACAGAGTCGGACGACAGGAACGTTGTCCGTTGATGAGCGATCATGTCGCCCCCATAAAGGCGGCTCATTTACCACGTGGCGGCTCGCGCGCGAAATTAGGTAGTTATTTTTCTTCGTGTTCCTATGAAGAACTTCATCTTTAAACGTTAACGCTATTGTCTAAATTCTGTTAAAATGGCACAATGAGCAAAGTTATTTTCTAGGTGCTGGAACAGATGGCTAAGGCATAAGTGTCTTAGAGCGAAAAAGCAAATATTATATACCGTAACAACCGTACGCTATCATGGAACGTTTGTGCTCGATTATTCCCGTCTTTAGCTTTTTGTTATGGTGTCCTTGATCAATTTGCTACATTGTTCTGCAGTGGCAATTTAGGACGATAATTCCACCATCAACCACGGACAGCATCCACAGGCTTGTAAAGTACTTTTAGACTTTGTTCCTTCTCTTTAGCACGTTGTTATTTCATTGGTTTCCCTTAGAGATGCTTAGTAATTCTGTCTGTTAAAAATATCAAATTTAAGGAAGTCAGGCTTTTCGCCGGCTCCCTTTTCTCAATTTTGTTTGCGCTGCTGCCGCTCTGCTTATAGCATGCGGCAGATGATCGCTGTTGGTCTTTTCAAGTACGGTAAATAGGCGGGTGGCAGAAAGGTCGCAAGTTCTGCATCGGACTCGTGTCGAAGTCCGACCGGCGGCGTGCTGTATCTCTGTCCTTCTCCTGCGATAGCGGCTAGCGGCGGTTTAAAGCGCCCCTTGAAAAGGCCTACGCGATGAGCCGAGATTACCGATTCACGATCTAAACCACAACGGCTACTAGAGTACGGAAAACTGAAAGCATTAAAGGCTCGCACATCGAATGCGCTGAGTAGCGAAAAAAAAAGTCGAAAATGACATTGTAACTGTATTTGCATTGCATTACTCATATAAGTGAAGCAAAGAGCAGTCTTGCTCGACGAGTTCAAGAGACGTAGCACGTGGATCCAAACCACTAAGGAAAAAGAGCAACGGTTTGCCGAGTAGTTCGGGCAGCAATCAGCAAGCCCTACTAAGCCTACAAGACTCCTTGAATCTGTACTATGGTTGAAGATATAAAGAGGAGACTACAAGTACGGGCCTAGTAAATGCCATCAGACGCTATTCGACCGGAAAACAGCAGTTCAGCGTACCAGGGAAAGCTGACGAAGGCGGCAGCGTATCGTCAGTATCTTGAACGTTCGTTAGGAAAAAGACTCGTGCTGCAACAGGATGGGACTAGTATACCGCCGCTCCTTTCCATCGATCTATGCATAACGTGGGAAAATTGCACATTTATTTTAAGTCAAGTTCGCCAATAAATTGTGAGAGCGTAAAGGATAACGCAGACAGACAGCCAGCCACACAGAGAAGCCTTGATAGGAATGACAATTGTTGGAAATGCAGACGAACTAGAGAGTCACAGGAACCGCGACGCAGCGACAAAAGAAAAATGAAAATATGCAGTATTCCCCTTTAGCGGGCGTTCCTTGATTTCTATTTTCGAGACGTCCGCTTTTTTTAGCGCTGTTCAAATTTGGCCGGCACGAAGCACCGTTAAAGGATTGCCAAGGGAACTAACTGTACATCGGGTGTCGATCACCGACAAGAGGCGTATCGGTAGCGAAGAAGGACAATTATCAAGGTACTACTGCATTTGCAGACAGAAAACGACAACAGTGGTCCCGATGGTGATATTATTGATATTCTCTATATGACATTAGGGCATTATTGAGATAATAGGTATTTATAGCTTTTCTTACAACAGACACTAGAGTGCCTTAAGTAGAATACAAAGGATAATAGCTGATGCTGATAGTATGCCTTATGTTGATTAGCTATTATAATAATCAACGACTATAAAGTCCTTAGATTTTCTTAGACAAGAGTCAGCACGATGACATGTAGAATGCACGAGGATACATACACTGCACGCTGTTACTGAGTACAACACTTCATTTCTCCTTATTGCCATATAACAGTGAGAAAGCATTTGCTAACGAATATCACATGACAATAAGGAAGACCGTCGATGGACGATTGTATTGGAAATCTTTATTATGTTTTATTTTAATAAATAGACGCATTGTATAGCAGTTGTTTTTCCGTTCGTGCCAACACGAGCGCCAATCACACGCAAGCAAATAGAATCCCATCCCGAGAAGAAACCCACAATTGACTTAAGGCAGTTTGTTAGTTGTCCGTTGTAGATATGATACTTGTTGAAGCTTTGATCGTGTAACATTAAATCGTAGCATTTTTCACTGTTATATTCCGATGGTAGAACGTTCTTAAACCACTTACTATATGAGGAGATATATTTTCGGCCGTAACTGTGATAGTCGCATCTGAAACTCTCATGTGATTGTTGGGCTTCGTCTACTTGGGCCTATGCGATGTTCGGGCACCCATATTTGAATGAAACGTATTTCGAATTTTGAGACTTCGATTTTTTCGAAATACGTACGTATGGCGCCAGCAATTCGTTTCTTAACTATCCTATTTTCCTTCATCAAGTGTCTTGTTCTTATAGTCAAACATGTCCCTTTTGGAGAATTTTCTTTGGACACGGTCAAGCGTAATTACTTCCTCACCAAAAACGCTGCCATGATTACTTTGGTCACGCCGCCAGGGGAAAGTTCGTCGACCACTTGCGTTAGCTTCCTCTCCATTCTCGATCATTCCATGGCTATCTTGCATCGACTGTTCGGCTCACACGAGTCGAGTAATACACGTTCGAAAGTTCCTTCTAACTCTAGCTACTCTACATCGCTCGATGCATCTATATTCTTACTTGCATTCAGTTTAACTTTAGAGGCCTCTACCGTAGTGGCCTCGTTTTCTCGAGTGTTCGTACGAGACTTGCATACATCATAATATACTCATCAACCTTAGAAAACTACATAGATTAACATATAGTCGCCCTGCCAATGTGACCGACCGTGCGCGCTCGTGGCTGCTGTGGGGGTAAAACTACGGGCGTTTCTTGGTGACCTGCTAATCACAGTGCCGGTTTTTTTGCCGTTCCCTATATACGGTGCGCTAGTAGGCGAGCTAAATCGAGGATTCTCTCCTTTGCTTTTTTTTTTTTCTTTATATTCCTACTAGACATTTTACATGATTCTCTTTCGGATACGATATATGCTACTGTTGCCGCTTTTTTTATACTACCCTTGTTAGTGGGGATTTAAAGCTAGTTTTGAATTGAGCTTATATTTTAGCATTCCTGCTATCGCAGATACAATTTTAGATAGCGCTAGACGGTAGAGAAAAAGACTGTAGTTGGGTCTGTCGTTTTGTGGGTCTTTGTATTTATTTTATCGCGTTTCAACAAACATTGAACTTTGTGTCGGCGTCAGTCCTTTACGTCAGCTATCTCCAAACAACAACGCGAGTCACTATATGCTTTGAGCTATTTATTAGTAGATGAATAGTGGGATAACTACAAGCAGAAAATATCTGTTAAATTTAAAGAACCTAAAGAAAAGGAAAGAAGTCAGACAGACATTGATTCCTAAATGCTACCGAGCAATTGGTGGACATAGAGAAAACCAATGCAGTACGTTTCCTTTTTTACCAAACGTCAGATATCAACAGCGATCATCAATATGACCCCGACTTTGTCTTCGAATCTTCCTTCTCCATCATCGTCTTTCGTTGAATGATTCGGTTAACTGACTAGATGAGAAGTGGATTGTTGATGGCGAATACGCGGTACAGTGTGGGAACAGTACGGAGTTGCAAGCAGCTGAGGATTCAGCTGGTGCGTCAAGTTTGCCGTCAACGATAAATCCGATAGGAAGTCGGCATTGAGACGCAGATGCTGCCGCTGTTACGCAGAATTTCGACGCGAGGGTTATGGAAGGGAGAAAAAAGCTACAGCTGTAACGAAAGAATGCGATTGATAAAAAAAAAATCGCTAGTTCAAAAAACATTCGGAATCAGCCACGAATCAGAATACGCTGAGTCTTTGAGCGACGATGCGCTTCAAAAGTCGGACGACTGTTTGTGACCCGAAGAATTCTGCACTTACGATAAGAATATAAGACCCTCGGTAGTCAGCAGGCGCGGCCGTGCCTAAGGACGAACAAACGCTGAAAGGATTCAGCAAGACGCCAGTTTGCGTGATTTGCGACGCGCAACAAAGTCCTCCGTAGTCCCAAACGCCGATGCAGGTCTAGGCAAATGGTGCGGGTTTCTGAGGCTCCAGAAGACGCTAGCTACGGCAGGAACAAATACGACACGGACCGTGTGCGATCTGACACCGGTCTATCGCAGAAGCTCCCACCGTCTGCTAGCAGAACAGCAGACAGAGTGTGGAGGAAGAATGATTGCCTATCATACGCTCTGGCCTTTTCCTGTATTCTCCTGAATTGGAAGAAGAAGACGCTACTGAAACATTTCCTAGTCATTCGAAGCCTCGAGTTCGAAGCTTTTTGCAGTCGCCGTGGCAACCGCCACTATCACTTTTTGCGCATTGGTCTCGCAAACTATTTTGCATGAAGATGAGGAAGATCCTCCAGCCACTCCCTGTTGGGGGAACGAATAGTCCTGCAGCTTGAACTAGAAAGGCAAACTAAACGCATCTATCGAACATCAACCTCTTGCACGTGGAGGCGTCATTTCAACAAGTAGTTCCGATGCAAAGGCGTTCGAGTTTGTCGTATGGTCGAACACTGCCGCCTGGGAGCGACGGCTTGGAAGCGATAGCGCAACAGGAGCGCATGCAGATAGGTCTGCAGACAGCGAGCGAGGACGTGTCGAGTCTGAAATAAGCGGACGAAGTCAGAAACCTCCGCGGCAAGAAAAAGGAGATGAAGCACGCTATTCTTTACTGCTTCGCTGCATACAAGTGGCCGATGCAAGCACACAAATGTACTATTGCCGGTTTGCCAACGGACGCAAATTGGCTCGTCCTGATCAAATGACTCATAGAGAGGAATGACAAAAGCGGAAAATCAAACGTGCTATAGCAATGCTACAGAGAAAAAATCTACCAAGGAGATGACTTCTATTAAAATGATTGAGAAAATCTTTGACTGTTTGACTTACCGGTTAACGGCAACGAACGAGATTCCCGGCAGACATCAAGCGGCTTTAGCCGCCAGTTTGTCCTTCGACTGGAAACAGCCGAGAGCTGAGAGAGAGAGAGAGCGAGAGAGAGAGGAATTGACTCAAGAGACGACAGGATATGGGGCAGAGCTGTGACGAAAGATTTGTATAAACGGGCGAGCCGTCTGCGGCAGAGATGTCGAACGGATCGCCACCCTAGCTGATAGCAATAGAGTTAAGCATCACGAAAGGAACGCCCAAAAAAACTTCTCGCATAAGAAACACGAGTTCCGGCTGGCATTGCTGCTGCAAACAAAGAGATGATCTAAGACGAAACAGGGACCTTAACGACTAGAGTGGGAAGAGCGGTTATTGTTCTCTTAAAGGGGAACTTTCTTGAACAGCAAGAGCCGTACCAGTTGGAGAAGCAGACAGGCAATCTAATGAACGAGTGAGTGCATAAGTTAATGCATGGGATGTAACCGAGTCATTGTATTAAAAAAAAAAAACGTTGCATAATGTTAGTCATTATTTCTACCGGACGATTAAATGATCGAAGTATGTGTAAAACCGTCTTTTTGTACTATAGGTATTCTTGTACAGTAACACGAGCGGCGCGTAAATTATCGAGCATACATATCGATTACATATTGTGTATAGGCGTAGATTTAGAATATAGCTAACTAGTGTGCTAGGCTTTTGGCGTTGTTTTGGACCAATTAAAAACCTAAAAATCCGATACTTTTCTTTTTACTGATCTTGTAGAAATGTTCTAAACAAAGTCTTCCGCATGAGTAGTGATAACGGTTATTTTCATTAATTATTATTATATATTATGTCGATATTGAAGTAAGTTGAAGAAGAGAGTACTAGGCAGATATAGGACAACCTCACGGAAGGCGAGGCTTTTGGCCAATTGGGTTTGCCGGTTGATTATGGTTGGAACGACGTTTGAAGAATATTTGTTCTACAGCATAGTAACACTATATTGCGCAATAAACATAACGCTAATCGATAACTTATCTTACCAATAACGGCTTTTCTTAATTTTTGGATCCCAGATGAAACAGTCGGCGATGATGAGTCGTTCCATCTGGGAGTGTGCTCAGTCTTAATTTTAAACGAACGTGCAAAGCGGAATTTCTGCCGTTCTTTCATTAAAGGAGAACGTCCAGTTCATTATGAGGATAATCTCGGCCAGCCAGCGCCATGATTTCGTCAACGGCAGACCGAACAAGCGCAAGCTGTTCGTCTAGTTCGTAGGTAGCGTTACTTGGTTCGATTGAATCGGAACCCATCTTTATCTCATTTTAGTCGAAGTTTCCTTCGTTTATCCATCTGACTAGCCTTTGTCGACCAACTTCCAAATGCAGTGGGCCAAAGAGTAGTCACTCTGGGCTCTCCTCTTCGGCCTCCCTGTCGATCTTCCCCTACAGGCAAACGCATCGCAAGAACCGAATTCTGCTGGCGTCATCTGGCCAGCCGGAATAACTGCGCGATCTTCCAGCGGCGCTACCAGACGGTCCACTCGGTTCAGTTGCCTTCAGCACCAATAAAACATCAAATAGAGAACGCTCTCTACATTTCCCGATTGGAAAGCCTTGGTAGTGCTTGGCAGTTTACCCGCCGGACGTTCGAGAGACCGCCTAATCCGCTCAGTGAGTGGCCCCAGCTGCGACAGACTGTCCGGGGTATTGCAGATTGGAGGTGGTGGAACCGGGTCGCTGGAAGCAAAGAGCACAAAGCGAGAACAGAAAACACGAGTAGTCCATGACAATCTCGATTCTTCCGTGTCCTCCGGAACAGTGCTTATGGAATATGGGACGTGGTTAGGGAGAGCATGCTTGCAAAGTTTCTACCTTTTTTGTCCTATTATTTTCTCAATAATTAGATGTGCCAATGCCTATGATTGCAGGTATACTAAAAACGGTAATGTGCATTTGTCCAGATCATTCATTTGTAGAAATTCACGGGTATTGGCAAAGCAGCAAGTCAAATTCGGATGAGAGACAAGCAAGGATGGAGCGATTTGGTAAATATATCATTGCTCCCACTTCGTCGATGTTTTTCATTCGTTCTCTTCGTCCCCGCGCCTCCTTCCCATTTTGCCGATGCAGTGACCCCTAATCTTACAGAGTTTTGCCTCCCTCTTCTCGGTTTGTGAGCCCGGCCCCAACCAAGCCGTCATCATAAGCTATCTAGATGTTAGAGTCGAGTAACGATATGAGGGGGAGTTATTCCGCTGAAGGACAAAGTGTATAAGGGACCCGTTCCGGTGTGGCCCTTTTTCTATTCTCCATGCCTTTTCTTGAAGTATCTTTCCGCTGGATAGTAGTGCCAAACCCTGGGCCTATTGGACCACCTTGTTCTACCGTGTCGCCTCTTAACCCCACATCCGCGCCACCGTATCTAGTCTTTGCTTCGCCTGATCCTCGGAGCCGACACGGCAGAAAGACTCTTACAGAGAAAGAGAGGGAGAACGAGGGAGCGAAGCTGATATCTAATTGTGTAACTCCTTTTTTCTTTACTTCCATCCGGCGCTTCCCCATTTTCTAGTAGCCTCAACAACGCCTCTGCCGTACAGTCTTCCATCCGCCGCAATCATCTATCTTTAAGGATCGGACGAGGGGTCATCCCTTCCGTTTCGTCCTGTCCTGCCTTTGCTTTTTCGTCCTTCTCGCTGGCGGCTGCTCCTCGTTTGAGTGCTCTCAATGAGTGCTTTTTTCATCACTCATTCTCTTTATCGATGGGAAATCCTTCGAATTCTGTGTTATTCCGAATTCTACTTCATCTCCACAAAGAACGATAGACATAAGTAGACGGGCGAGCGGTGAATCAATATATAAAGCTGAAGAAAAGGAATGACGAAGGGGTGCAGTGGCAGTTCTTCCTTTTTTCGTTCTTCTACTTTGTCTGCTATCGTGTCTAACCGAAAGAGGCGGCAGAAAGCGGCTAACCGACATCCGAAAAAGACCGAAACGGCAGTAGCCGAACAACTCCCAAAGGGCCGAGCATCCCGTGCCGTATGTACCGCCCTCGCTTCATTCTTCTCCATCTGCCCACAACGCGAAAGAGCTTCAATTATCTGTATTAATAATACACGATGTCAATACGCGCAGGCGACAAAGTGTGTAGGGTACAAGGTGCTGCTACTGGCTGCTTGCTGCCGACTGCGATTTCGCTTAGCGGTTTTGACCTTTCCTTCACTTGAGCCACTGTATCTGTGTCGATCAGATGGCACCTTCCCATAACGTCTGATATGTACGCGGAATTCTCGTAAGAAAGCAATGCTGCCGCACGGAGTCCAAATAGGTGGCTCTACCAACAATGACTCGACGCCCGCTATTATCTGTAAAGAAATGATGATGGGCCCCACAAGCGAATGGAAAAGAGCTGGAAAAATATCACACAGGAACATAGAAGCTAAACTCTGTTTATGCATAAAGGATCCACGGGCTGGATGATTCTATACCTTTGTGTATACATATCTGACAACGTGCAGAAATATTCGCTTTTATTAGTTGAGAAGCCATTGAAAAAGCTTCGATATATGGAACGAAGTTAGTATGGTAGTTGTAAATGGTAAAAAAATATCCAAACAGAAAAGCAAGTGATATAGTAAGAAAGCATAATATAGCAAGAAAGACAGCAGACGTTCTTACGCGATACACCGACAGCGATATAACTCAAACGGATCGTGATTGCAAAATTGCTTCCACACCACAGCAGCTTCTTAATAACCTGAAGAAAACTATATCCTTGGATCAATTTCACGATAAGGGTCATTTTAGTGCTAAGTTATTTTAGCTACAAATGACATGCGAAGCGCCAGGCTGCATTAACTGAACAAAAAACTTCGTAGATGGCTGACGTATTATTTTGAAATTGTTACAACTTTAAGCTAAAAAAACCGACTATCGTACGAGGCCCAAAGGCCTCCTACCTCTTTAATGAATCCAGGTTTCTGTTATTAGTGTTCATGTGTAACTGTCGACAATGTCACAGATCCGCTCAGCGCTCATTCCTGGTCATTAACTATGCAGATAAAATGGGAGCTTGACGGGCCGTTGGCAAAGGTCACTCGTAAATGTTCCCGTCCGAAGGTTCGCTTAGAAGAGCATATGCTCAAATAGATCAAACCATCTCCAAGTTTAAATTCTGCCCGTGATAATTCCCTCTATCACTGCGCAGCTGTATTGTGTCTGGTCTCCGGTAAACCTTCTCAGGTCTTGTCGTCTCGGTTGCAATGACACGGAGGCTGACCACTTGGCAACTAAACGATGTGTAGGATTCCTACCGCAAAAAAAACCCATGAAACAGTTCTTTTGCAAGTCAGCGCTTCGATTGACATTAGTAGACTGCTCAGGTAAATATAGTGGGGTGCAAATGTAGAGAGACTACACATGCTTCGTAGCATGACGTCTTCTGAGAATGGTTACAGCGTAGCAGGCAGGGTGCCCTATGTCCCACGATTGGCAAAACCCGAACATTTTGAGAATGAGTGTAATTGAAGAAAAAAGGCATAGTAAAGGCCTTCCCTCAAAGCAATGCAGTTTATAATTTGTTAAGTAAAAAGAATTATTATTGACAGTAAAAAAGAGAGAAAGCGTCGATATACACAGAAAAGTAAAGGATGCCAGCAATCTTTCCTCGAATGAAAAGTGGCATGAAACCTCATAATGCATTGTGACGAGTAAAACGAGGGACAAATATTACAATTTATACATAATTTATCTTTTGTTTTTGATACTGCTGTCTGATTCTTCAGAGACACCCGATTGCTTAGTACTTATTCGCATTGGTTATCAGCATGATGATTATCATTCACGCTGCCCTTTTGCGTGCTGTTGCCCTGCCCCCCATGTTAAATATATAGCGTTTCCCATGTATGCCTTTTGTTACTCGCTCAAGCATGCATTTTACACCAGTAATTCACAAATCGATTTGTATGCACAATATATAGCCGCACGCACGTACGTTATGCTCATATACACGCACTGCAGTATTATTGCTTTGACGTTCTCCGCTATTTGACGTATTTTCCGGCACTGTTCCGTTTAATCGAACAGACGAGCGTGTGTGTACGGGCTACGTGAGCTGTTCTACTGGTTCGGGCATCAGCGTTTGTTGTTTGCTCTTGTGTTATGTAAGCTGTCTCTGCTGTGGCCAGTAAACTGTCCAGTTTTTTTCTTTTACTATTTCATTGTATTTCTTCTTCGCGTATAAATACCATTGCGTCTTTAGTATAAGAATAGCACCGTTATAACTCCGCGACCGAGCTATACTCTTTCTCCGTGTTGGTACCATACTGATGATTGTTTTCTGCCTTATTAATTGCCCGACCGTTAATTCTGACATTATTTTTTATAATCGTGTTTGTTAAACATTAATGACGTTCTTTCAGATGCTTCCGTCTTCCTTATCTTCCTACTGTTTACTTCTTATAAAACCCTTTCTCTTTTATGAGTCCATTGTAATTTCCTCGTGTGATACTAGTCTTGTCTCGTCTCTGGCAGGGGTCAAAATGCTACCGAAGCAACCCTAGATATTTATATAGTGTACAATAGGGATGTTGTATCTGTGATGAGTATATTTGACCTGGGACTATGCATTTCATCCTCGCAGACCATCTCACGTTAATGAAGGTTACGGATGACAAACGGCTTGTTAACTGACAGAAGATCGGCCGGGAATAGTCAGTTGTCGTTAGACGTTTTAAACCTACGACATGTTGCCAAGGATTGATAGCCTAAGTAGACTACAGGCTAAGTGAAGCGTACAAGAAACCATGGCTTCTTAATATGTGAAGCCACACGGCACGAATAATGCCCAGCGATAATGATGAATTTTTAAACAGTTATGATGATGAGATTTGATAAGTTTTGTAGTTAGATATGAGCGGAAAAACAATGGGTGCCCCGAAGGTTACGCCTAGAATCAGAGTTAGGTAGGAACCTGATTCGAAGAAGAGTATGATTTTCGTCCGGTTCGACTGCAATGACTCCGATGTAATGAAAACAGAGTGACTGAAATATTACTCGCTAAATTAGTGTAATTATTAAAAAACGCTTTTTTTTTTCAATTGACGTCTAATTACTACGTAACTACGAAACAGTGAGCAGAAATGCTTAGATGTTGGCAAGTTTCCTTTCTTCTACTTCGGCCGCTGCATGGATATGTGAGATCAAAACGATATCGGATAAAGCTTGCTGCTAAGTACCACTTGAGTTTTTGGCTTTTCTTTTTGTGATCGGCCTGCCTTTTTTCGGCAAGGACACCAGTCAACGCCTTAAGTTAGGATCAAAAGCTGGTCCCTCTAATTCGTCTTCTCTGAATCTAGAGCAATGCTGATCGGACGCGGCCAGAGTCACGTCGGAGAAAGGAGCTCACGGCGTGTTGTGCCTCTTTACCTTGTAATTGGGCGATTTTTTTTATAGCCCGTTGCCACTCGTAGCAACCGCCACAGAAACTACCATCCTCTCAAAAAACCGGCTCTCACCTATGTTCGACTAGATGCCCCACCTGCATTCCGTCACTCCAGCCAGCGCTTCGTTCGAAGAAACAAACAGGAATTGGTTGTTCGACTAAAGCGTCGGGGCGCGGGGCGGCTTGAACTAAAGAACCGTTTACGTATGCTGGACAAGCGACTCACGAAGAGGAATAAATGGTAACGTTTTGTGGGGCCCCGTCGACGTACGACGGACTCGCGAAAGAAAAGATTTACTATATATGTATATCGACAGTGGTGCTACGTAGTTACGAACGCCTTCTCTGGTTAATCGCAGGTAATCAAATTATACACGGCTGGCTTTTATGCTTTTCACTTTAGATCGTCGTGCTTTAGTACGATTGAAGGTTATAAATGACAGAAATCAGGTCAGCAGTTATATCAGATAATTAGAGAATAGGATCGAGCTTTCTATTCGTACTGACTGGGTCACTGATTGGCTGCCGCGAAGAATACAAAACGTAATAAACAGCCCAAGCGAGCGTTGCAATGGAGCCGCAGCAGTGGAACCGGCTGAGAAAAAAGAAATCGGTTTCGAAAGTCTGGGTCCCTTTAACCGCCGTGAGGACGTCAGACTAACGCAGGCAGTGGGTGCGTACGAGAAGACAGAAGCAGGCCACTTCTGTTCACTGCAACCAATTAAGTATTTTCAATTTGAAAAGAGACTTGGAGAAAGCTTCATTTCAGCTACTTTCAGCGAGCAGAGTACCCACAGGCTTGCGTCGCTATTTTATAGTTTGGAAAACTTCAAAGGTTAGGCGCCCAGGCTCATTGAATGCAGCTAAATATAAAAAGAACCGCGTGTCACAGTCCGAAACGCTCGTTTGGATTTCGATCACAACAAATCTACCCACACAGGTTTATACATACGGTTTTAAATCGGATCCAATTTTTCAAGGATTATATTTCGATATAACTCACACTCGATCAAGTCCGTGCATAGGTCAGACTGTCGCAGCGTTCGATTCATTCCCTTTCGAGGTATAATACTACTTATAATTCTACGTTATTGTTAACAAAATGACTTTACTGATAGGTTTGTCTGAATTTTGATGGACTCTCTAGCCTCTTGTTACTTTTGCTATCCTGGTAATATCTCCTAATTAACCAAATCACTGCCTCATTTTAGGCTAAATGCATAATTGGGTCACTTAGGTAGACACAACACAAATAACCTGTGGAATGTAACTTCAGTTAATCACTTTCGTCGAAGGCCCTAGTCGAGGGCAGCTACTCCATTGGCGAATCATAGCTAAGCACGAATACGTTGTCAGACGCGACAAGTTCGTCCTGGATTGTCCTGGCCTGGACGCTTTGGGCTAGCCGGAAAGCACTCGTATGTTATGACGATTTATCTAGTTAATTCAGTTGGACGTAAACCTTATGCAACTATTTGGCCCATTTAGCCAGACGCAGCAAGTGACCACAAGAGAGGCTGAATAGAAAAGGGCGTTCATTCGAATAATTTTCCGACGAGACGTTACGTCCTAGTGAAACAGGCGAAAGATCCCGGAACCGGCAAAGCTCAGCTGTTGCTGGCAGTAGCATATGCATGCTTCACTTGGCACGAATGTGGAACTATGGAACTGTCGATATGTACAGAGCTCATTCGGCCATCGAGTATACTCCGAATGTTACAGCAGTTCTCGTTACTAAAGTTGCTTTTTGTCATAAGGCATAGGGTAGACTATTTAGCGAAAGTAGCTAGCGGGACAATGTTTATCATTGTAGACATACTTCCGTCTCAAATGGATCATGAAGTGTCCTTATAAAAAGTATATCGAAAAAAATATTTTTTCCAAAGCCTCAACGAACAGCCTTATCGATTTTTTATAGTTCTTTATTTCATTGCCTAGGAACGTGATACGCGAACGCGCTACTGCTGCGGCCAACATAAAGACTGCGGTGATAAATGCTTCGTCCTTAGGTGAAGTATTAGACTCTTCGATGTAGCAGAACAACTGAAGACCCAGCCTGAAGCCCGTATTACACTTATCTCATGTGGAAGTTACGTATCGGCTTCCCAGTGAGTTTAGACAGCTGGAAGGCCATCAAAACCTCAAACCGCTGTCGCACTTTAGTCTTACGATTGAAATTTAAATACGTTTACGATCATCAAACAAGTCTACTATCACGATTATAGAGGCGCTGAGCCGCGAATTAATTATGAAGTCTAGCCTTAAAAGATCACGCTAAATTTTTCAATAAAATAGCACCGGCCTGGCCGATGATAAATGTTGAATACAGTGAATCGGAGCACATTCTATAACGGTGACCTATTAGAAACGATATCAAAATATTGAAAGTATTGAATATCGCGCAAATATATATACATAGGTGCGTTTCGAAATAATCGAAACGTCCCTCTCGAAGAGGGGGACCCAGAAAACCCAACTGACCCAGAAAAAAATCGACTCTAGTCACGTCATGCGGAAGCTTCTCTCGGCCACCTCTTTCACATTTATTTCTCATGAATCGGTAGCAACGCGCGAGAACACTTAATCTAACTCGAGAGCGTCAATCGCCATTGTATAAGGGCAAAATATTATCTGGATAAACGGGCGACGAATCCAACAGATCCACTCATCGAGACACTTATCTGGATGCATCGTGACCAACAACCGCCGTCGTCGTGATTGATTGCTAGTACTGCCCGTTTCGCTATCATGTATTATGTAGAAGCTATAGATCATGTATGATGTAATGATGCACTTGTGTAGGCAATGATGGCATGGATTATTCAGCGTCGTTGAGTAAAATATAAAGCTGAACGTATGCATACATATAGTTAAAAAGACCAAACTATCGAGTCATGAATGACTCATCACGATTATTCTTCATTAGGAACGAAGCCCTACTAAGACACGGATACTACGATCTATATAGGTACTCGATTAATTTTACAATTTATGTGGTACTTATAGTTGCGTTTTCATAAACTTTCCATCTAGGTGATGCCAATGGCGATATATTTATGTAATACCAAACGTGTAGCTCGGCGCAAATAGCTCAACAAGACCTGCACTAACGAATGATTGAATGAGTGAATAGATTCTCGGGTCAACCACTATCTACAGGTTTAGATATTGCGGCTGAATTCTCCGACAGATCTATTCTCGGCTGGATCCGCCCGCCTGTTAGGCTGGCATATTTTCCCCTCTTCTTTAGTTCTTTGTTTTTCCGCGTTAATGCTCCTTATAAAGTACACGTATTTCCTTATAAAGTACACGCTCTTGTTACTGCTCAGTTCATAATAGGACTGTTAAGTTCGAAGCTTCTTTCCCCGCTCCTGCCCTCAGGTTTATGTTCTTTTATGGCCTTCTTAGTCCTCTTGGGAACCACAATCTACACAGAGAAGGACGGATCGGTTGAATAGGAGGCTTGAAAAAGCAACCTCATTTCTCACTTAGATCCTTCCTTTACGCAATTCGTAGAGAGGAAAGGGTCTTCCCGCCTGCATTTCGAGGTTTACTTAGGCTGTCGTGTGGCTACAGCGTGGCCACATAGAGTAGCATTCGTCTGTATTGTGCTAAAGAGAGGTGAGGCCAAG
Source organism: Varroa jacobsoni (assembly GCF_002532875.2). Lineage (NCBI taxonomy): Eukaryota > Metazoa > Arthropoda > Arachnida > Mesostigmata > Varroidae > Varroa > Varroa jacobsoni. The sequence continues at coordinate 16,505 of NW_019214598.1, forward strand.
CTGCCGGTTCCCCATTAGCCAATGTCAAAAGCACCAGGGCATCTAGTGCCGACACGGAATTTTCCAGCGTCACTAAGGCCAGCCTCGAAGTTGAATAACCGATTTTCGACCGTGGATCTCTCCTTGTTGAAAAATCTCTTTGCTACTGCTTCTTCTTCGTTCGTAAACTCTTCGCCGTGTTCTTCGCCGGCATCCCATATTCTAGTATCTCTCCTTATAAGTATATTACTCTAAATCCTATTTTCCCCTAACGTCAGCTTTAGTTAAGCAGAGGCCCGCTTAGGCGCCTGCGTCTGGAGGCAGTCGCAACGAATTTGCGGGTCCCGGCTCACGAGCTTAAACGAGTCCGAGGAACGCTGTAAGATATAAGTCGGAGTCTGTAGAATGGAGCAAGGCGTCTTCCAACCAGCCAACGCGCTCTTCAGCACAGCGTTACCCGATCCTGTGGGTCCAGCGGACCGAGAGAAGTTCGGCTGCCGCTACATGGAAGATGAATCGCCTATTTCTTCGAAACGTGGCAGGGCCAAATGCGGTCCTAGTGGCAAACAGAGTCTTTCAACGGGCAGCTCAATCTGGGACGGCCGCGAACAGCGTTTGAGCGAGAAGTTTTCGTGAGGCTATAAGCCGTCTTCAGCTGTGACAACAGGCCTCGCTGCCCACACTCCGAAGGAGAACGTCTGGGTGTCATCTATCCGAGTGGTCGATTGGCTAGTCCCGCATGGTTTCAAGTCACTCTTTTGGCCTTCGCTCGCCGTAGATCGTTTGCAAAATCTGCCTAACGACAAGAATAGGAAGAAGAATCAGGCTAATGCCATGGATCTCTTTGTTCATTCGAGCTTGACTGGGACTTATTGATACGCGCTCTACGTAAAGCCGTTCGAGTTAAGCTATGCGATAGGCAACGGTTTAATAGAGAGCAGCCTGCCTGGTAGGGGGGAACGTTGTTATGATACTCATAAAAAAATAGATTTACCGTTTGTTTTGAAAAAGTAGTAGGTAGGTTCGTGTGTATAAATGGGTGCGTGCGTGTGTGTAAATGCATTGTGGCTTAAAAACACAGACCTAGCATGAATAGAAACTGCAAACTGTCGCTTTCAGAGCGCGCGGCTACGGCACCTGGCTAAATGTGTACGATGCGTTGAAGTAAAACGGCCTATTCGATTAGGACCTGCGTGAATTGGCTAGACCTTATAGGGACGGCTTACAGGCGGTCTGACTGGCAGGCTCTTAAGTTATTCTTGAGCGCTCTACGGTTAGATATATTAGGCTAAATAAACCGAATTTAAACTGTGTCGTCCTGAAACAATTACACAAACTTGTCTATCTATTTTACGAAGTCCGTGCAGAAAATAATATGAATAGGCATGGTTTTTTTTTTAACTGTAGCTTGAACCTCTCAATACTAACAAGGCTGTGGCAGTGCACAATATCACTAGCGACGCAACCAGGGCGAAGTAAAAAAACAAGGTAGAATAATGTTGAAGCGCTAGCCTGGGTTCCGTACCCTTCTAGAGACGTGAGAAGTAAGGAACCCTAGTCACATTATGCCTAATTAATGTCACTTCGGAATCTCGTGAGTGCAGTTTTGTTCCTATATACAGGTAACCACAATCCAGTTGGCTTCATTTAATTCACCCTCTTACTATACTTTTCGATGGCAGAGTAAGACTTTGGTCGATTCAGATCTGCATAATCCTATGTGGTGCCCACACTGGAACACTAGCCAATAAAAAGACTTGGACAAAACTGCACGCTGATTCCGCGCGGACTTCAGAGGCGACATGCCGAAGTCGCATATCTCACTTCATAGATATTCATAGCGAGACAAAGTACAGGACGTGCTCAATTTTCGACGGCATGAAAGCAGGCGGGAATATATGCACAGAAGTGTTTATTCCCAGTAGATTCCAATTTTGCCGCTCTGCATAGACCAGGTATAAGGTTTCGTTCGCGTACGCTCAAAGGATCGAGTATTTCACTTTATAGCAGGGCGTATTACGAGAGTAGAAGGCCGGATGTTAAACTTTTCCTACATCCTTATTTCAGGTCAATGTGATCAAAACTGTCCTTGGACTTGTTAAAAGGCTAAAGTCAGGCTTGGCTGTTGCTATAGTTTTTTTTTGCAAGCTGTTATCGAACTTCTTATAGATGTGATAGATTATTTTATTACCTGGCGGCATCTTATTAGTGGACGGAAGGAAGAAGCGAGGCGCTCGACGCCCATGAAAACAGCGATAATTAGTTGTTTTTGTCTGCATCGATCTGAGACAAGATGATAAGCACATCGCAAATACTGAAGGGCGTGAGTGCGTTACACACAATTACTGGTAAACCGTAAAAACGTACTGCATTCGCTTGAAAGACGAACTACGAGTTGTTTGGATTTTACTACAGTAAATATTGCTAATTTCTCAAATCTAGTGAGTGGGTATGCATTGCAGCGACAATGGCAATACAAAAGAGCGGCATATTCATTCAGGTATTACTAGAACAATGTAGTTGTTATATAGCAGCAGCGACAACGAGCAGGACTTCACTAGATGTATCGACTGTCCAGGTTTTCGGAATGAACAGCCTTCCTGGATTTACCGGGGACATCATGCCCCTCCGAGTCCACCGCTGGAAATACAAGGCCGATCCACACAATGCTTTGTGGCTCTATTTTATTAAATAGATGCCCTGAGATTTTCAAATGAGGGTGAACTTTTTTTTAAGACCAACATGCTGGATAGTGAAAGTCACTGCTGTAGCTCCCTACTCTGTTCAAACATAAATCGTCTCATCGTCGTATAGTACATTTTGATAGCAAACTAAAGTATTTCCCTATTGGTTACGCGGAAAAAGTACCGAATCAAGTTAATACATTCTCAGCGTGTTAAAATGCCAGAAGGCGTCTTGTAGTCGTTTTGGCTTGCAGCAGGAGGCGGCCGTCATTTAGAATACAGAAGCCGAGCTACCTTGACTTTCTGTTTTTCCTGCTTAGTTCAGTTATGAGAGGCTTGTTGAAGTTTGCGATTTACCGGCATAGAATGATCGTCATTAAAGCTGTGTATACCGAGGAAACATGCGAAACTAGCAAACTTTTGCTCGAAAGACATTGCTGTTCAGGGTAAGCGAAGCAACAATAAAATAGCCTATAAAGCTTGATTTTTCTATTGCGAAATTTCCGATCCCGCCTGTTCGTCGCCTACGCAAAGAGTGGGTAAAAACTGTGAAAACCATGGCTAAAAAAATGTGGACTTATTTTAAGTCTAATCACGAATTGGGCAATCAGATCTAAAAATTGATAGTGTTTTTTTATGCGTTGTGTATCTGCAGGCGTAGTATTTAGTATTTCTTGTAATAATAAAGTAGCTGGATAGCACAAGCTGCGTATAGAAGCTTTTATAGTTCAATTCAGCTATCGTTCGCTAGCTCTCTAGCGTGAAAGATATTACCACTCTACGAATGCACGCGATACACGATGTGGAATCTCATCAGCTAGCCACGGCCTAGTCCGCCCTGATTCCGTCTGAACAATTTAAAAACATGGTTTGACGGAAATCTTTTTCACAACGAAATAGCATAGAACAAAAACATGAGACAAACCCGAGTAATATGCAGGTGGCGCGGCCATCGGTCTTGTTTCCACACACGGTTACTGCAGTGGTGCCCAAAGAGGGTCTAAGATCGAAAGCTGTCACCCCCTTTAGGAAGGGGATCAGTCAAGAAAATATACGCCTTCCCGTAGAAAAAGCAATCGCTAACAAGGTGCGCGGATAGAGTGAAATTTTCAACGACATTAGAGTATCAAAGGCTGTTGATGCTCTCAGTGTTCCCATCGAGGCTGACGCACACATCTCGCTTGGTAAGACACCAGGACTAATGTATGCTCAGCAGTCATCCGGTGGTGTCGAGTCACCCTTGCTTTACTCGAACAGATGTATTCGAGGGTCAAATCGATGAGCGAGAAAAAATCTATTTCGCTATTTTCAGGCGTATTTTCCCAAAAATTTAAGGACGGCGTATATGCAAGAAGGGCGTTTGCAAGTAACTACAAACGAGTTACAGCCTTAGTTTTTAGTCGACTATTTTTTGTTTTAGACGCTTGCAGTAGGTTGATAACGGCAAAGGCTACTCGTTTTTCTTTAGGTCTCTCAGAAGGTCTGGCTGCTGAGGGGCGCTCCCTCGCCCTCTATCTTAGAGCAAATTTTGCTGGGGAAACGGAATCGTTCAATAGTTGCATCGATGAACTAACGTGAAAGGCAAATCCAGTTTCTTCGGGTTTATGAAATCGCCAACTTTATAATCTACGCCACAAGGTCAAGGAACGCCCAGCCTAGTGCTTTTATTATTCTTGAGAAGTATAGATCAAAAGCTGTGACCTTTGTCGTCGGATTATTGAACTAATTAAGCCTTGATTGCGAAAAAACGTTTGAACTTAAGACATTTTCCTGCTTGAAAAACGTGTACGTTCCACATAAGCTCTATACTCCACCAGGCTGGCCCTGGATACTACTGTTGACATGGCAACGATCCAGTGAAGACGACACCCATTTTAACTGGAAAGCCCCGAATTTCGCGCGTCACGCACTGGCAAGCAAATGCCACTTACGGATCAGAACGAGATGAAACCTCCATTGCCGTCACGGTGGCTGTCAGCGATCAGATTCGATTTTGGCCCGACAAAAGCTGGCAAAAACTCTGACAGTAAATTTCTCTAAGCACAAGGTTAATGATGATATTACAGTTAAGCAAAGCAACGCAGCGAGGCAAATGTTTGAAGTCGTTCGTGGCAGAAACAGGGGAGGAAGTCTCGCTGGATTTTGTACGAAAAATTACTGATGCTAGCGGAGTCGGAGTGAGCGAAATTTGGGCGCAAAAGCCTTAGCCTCTGCCCGGTAGATTTTTTTTTCTGCAGGAGAGCCCGTCTGACTGTTTTTCTTTAGTTTGCACTGGCTAAAGCCCTAGACCGTATATCCAACGGGGATTTAACCTACCCAACATTCGGTACTGCCATCGGACAATACCATTACACCCAAGTTGACAAGCAAGACGACAGCAAGATTTCTACGCGGATTTTGAAAAGCTGGATATCAAAAAACTAATGCTTTACCGCAATAATGCCCAGTCTGGATCGATATTGAGGCTTACGAGTACGAAAAATTAGCAATAATAAATCTACATAACCGTGGATTCTCTAAGTATGGCTCCGGTACAGAAAAAAGGACATCTTCTTTACGACATTCGTACATTTCGTAAATAGAAATGCTCAGAGCGATACCACAATCGTAGAGAATGTCAGCACCGAGTATTCGGGTAGAGCCTTTGCATGCCATTAGCTTTTTTCAATGATATATAATTGTACTTAAACAAATAGTTCACATAATAATGGCCTAAGATGTTGTACATTTCTGGCGTGCATAAATATTCCCCATCTTCCTGCCATTAACATTAAGTTATAGTTCGGCAACAATAAATAATGGTGATGTGAAGTGATTTCAATTTAACTTCAAGATAAACTCGGATCAATGCCTTCATCGCAGGCCGAACACATAGGACAGTAAACTTAGGACACGCATACAAACTTTTCCACGCGTAGACAGTTGGTGAAGTTTTTTGCCGACGGTTGCCTGCGCGATTGTCGCTAGCACGTTATCTCGATGTTAGCATAATATGAAATCATGTTGAAATGAAAGGGAAAGTCATTTTTCCAGAACTGTCTGGTAGTTGTGCTACTTTTAATTACGCCTATATTCCCTAGTGGAACACCGGCGCCACAGCTGTTCGCGTTAGTTAAAATTAGCTGAGATGGTACAATAGCTGAAAGCATTGTAACGCATAGACATACATAATCGTTCGTCAAATTCATTAAACCGTGGGTTGTTGGCGAATTCTAACTTCGTATAGAAGCCTGGCGCGACAATGGAAAGTAATCGAACTATATTGAATAACTCAACTTCAACTGACAAAAAATAGTGAATGTCAGTAGCAAGCAAGTACCCACCTTAAAGGCGATCTACTCCAGGAATCTTTTACTTCTAGAACTTAGAGTTACTCGACACTAGAGTTTTGTAGCTCGCAGTAAATCTACTTATACAACGCAACGTGCATACTATTTAGTGCTGCAATTTAGGCTTCTCTGTAACGATAAATGTAAATGCTCTATCCAACCATGGCCGTAACAGCAGATAACGTGAAGACCCAATCAGGGGCTGGACTTTGGACAAGGCCTAAGCACTGCAGGGAGTGAGCATAGCATTCTTAGCAGACAACAGCAATTTATTTAAAAGGTCTGCATAAATGTTTCTTATCGCCGGAAATGGAATTCGGATCTCACATACGAACCTTATCCAGCTAAACATCCCCACCCCATACAAGTATAACGAGACTACGTATAATGCTGTGCATGGTGCCCCGAACGTTTAAGCTTGATTCGTGCGCTATTGAACGGGACTGCATCGGTGGCTTAAAACGACGCTAGCAAGCAGGGCCCCAAACGATACGCGGGGCATGTCCAGTGGGGCTCAACTGACAAGAGTTTTTGCAATAGCAGTAGCACTACCACAGCCAGTAGTCAAGAGGAGCTTTTGCGGCGTGCGAGATCTTTAACTGCTACTGCCGAACCACCGGGGTCTCCAAGGCGCCGTTGGCCGCGGGCTAATGGCCAGGGCAGCTCTATATGACACACACAGTAACAGTTCGGCCGCTGTACTGAAGCCCAACTGTAGTTGATCCGAGTCCACTTCGCTTCGCTATACCGCCTTCGTCTCGTCCTCCGCCGTACCCTCGAACTCCCTCTTACTAGAGGCGCAAGTGGACCACTTTTAGACGAAACACTTTAGAACGCTTCCAGGCATTCCCGTTCTAGGAAGGCCAACAGCGGCCTGCTTAGCGGCCTTCAAAAACAAACTAGACGAGAAAAAGTGGTGTCACATAGTAAGGCGTTTATCTGGATAAATTTAATTGCCTAGCGATAAACCAATCAGATCTTTCAACAATGATACCTGCAGTTACTGGAAGATTCAATAATTAACGAATTGTCTTAAGGAATTCTCCTCTTGATATACCTTTTCCTTGTTTAAATAATATACGTTTTTGATTATTATTACCTCCAGTGGGGATCTTGATTTTATCATCTTTTTGTTGGGACAGGGGTACGAACAAGATGAACAGTTTATCCTATAACGGAACAGCAATCGGTCTTAGTATATCTAGTTTACATTTGGCTGGAGTTCATTCAATTGCGAATTTTATTAATTTTAAGAAATCATCTCGGATCTTAGTACAGACCAAGGGACAATGTCGTACTGTGACGTCTGCTGCGTGACGGAAATATCTTAGATATATGGATTTAGCGTAGGTTGATTTTTCCGACATGCAGTAATATTGCAGAATAGTAAAGTCTGTGGAAAGTTATTAGTTTGTATACGAGTCATTGCACATGTTGCATGCAACTGCCAAGTTTATTGGCGTCAACAAATACTTTGCTAAGGGATATGGGAGCTGTGTTCAGCTACTGTACACCTATGCATGAGAAGGCGCAAAAAGAACCTTCAAAGTGCTATCATATTGGACACCTGTCGCGCGTTCGAAGGTAAGCAAGCTTCATCTGTGCCTGGGTTAGACAGCCTCGTGCCGTATCTTCCGACAAATACGGCAATCCTGATTCATTAAGGTTACGCTATACTCTTACTATATCCATCTCGTTTAATGGCGTTAAGGACTCACATCCACATAGAGAATGAAAAATGTAACAAATAAACCCTCGTTATGACATAAGTGGTGTCCGTCAAACTCATTGATTGCCAGCATCTCACGCTAAGCAGAAGGTCCCTATATGCTCTATTAACAATTGGATAAAGACAACATATCAATAGTTAAATAACAAATATTGTACTTGTTCAAACTATAGGAGCATCCATTAATTTGGCTCGGTATTATGCCACACCGAAACCAAACGTTTGCACTACGTCTGTTGCTGGTTACGTAAAGGACCCTAAACGAATCTTATTATTTACGTGCTTCAACTCATATTACCCCAGACTACGATGTATTTTGTCGTGGGGATTAACAGTACCTGCGGACCTACGGAGCTCAAAGGCGTATAAACGAGCCTTCAACTTCAGCCTTAGTTGTTCACAGTCAATAACGGCCTTTAACAGAGAGCTACTGGCTTGCACGTGTTAACAACACCGTAGGGCCGTATATAGAAGCAACTTGTAATGGTGTCTAAGAGACTCAGTAGACGGAAGCAATGGGGCATTCCAGGCAGAAAGTCGGCGGAGGACGAAAAACCTTCAATATGAAAGTGAGGTACAAGGAGCGAGAGGGAATGTAGTGAAAATGAGACAGTAATTTGGTATAGGTTAATGCCACAGCGTTCACTGTATACAATTTCCCTCTTTTTTTTCATCATCAGATGATGTTACCACATTAAATTTTGCAGAAGCGGCTGGATACCGCTATACCAGGAGTAGCTTACGCAACATAACGTAGCTTTGCTTCTCCTTGTATCGACCACGGCAGGGTGATGAATCGAAGATGATCCGAGTGCTTGGTACATTCGGGATAATAAAGTAAAGACCTGATGTTAATGGCTATGGTCTTCCTGCCGCCGGAGCTGCAGGCTCTCCTGATGATCCACTGGCTTCGACTGAACGCCGACAGAAGATGAAGGGTTAAGAGAGACACGAAAGGAAGCGAAGTAGTTACAGCGGCAAGCAAGGCTCTGGTTAAGTTTTCCTTCTGTCGTTACAAGAACAGACGGCGCTGCTGTCGAAGCACCATCAGCCGTTCACCATGGCGTTTTACCCCATGAACGCCACATGGATCTCACTCGTCTATGTACCCGGCAGTCAACTATCTTTTTCTGCAGGGTACACCTACTCCACTTCGTCTGCCTCAGCGTAAGTACGTCTGGTAGCCGCGACTGCGGCTCTATGCTGCGATATGCGGCCATGTCAGTCCATGGACGGACAAGAACAGGCATGCTAGCACGCATATGCACATACGGGCTATTTTCTGATGCGAACCCATCTCTGCTGCGACCCTACGAAACGTGGGCCGGTAAAGCATATTCAAAGGTCTTTCATGCCTTCGAGACTCGTGCAATTACTGGTACTAGTTTTTACGCGCGCGCTACATAGGGAGAAAAAAAGAACACGGTGCGGAAAATCAAGAGCAACCCGTCTGATGTCCTAGTGAAGAGAAAAGGCACAAAGTGAAGAGAGCAAGTGTACGCATATATGCCACTATGTTACGAGTCGATGTAGTGACTGTAGATGACGATGCTATATGTATGTTGTTCTGCTGTCTCGATGCAAGAGAAGACAGTGTGCCCCAGAGAATAATCTTGTTTCTTTTCTAGGCCCGCTTTTGCGAGGGAATGTGCAGTGGTTCCGCCATGCAGCCATCTAGCCTCCGCCAGCGGGGCACACCATGCACTTACGATCGTTATCTATACATATAATAATATCATATTTATCTCCTTAGGCGGATCAGCGGGAAGAATAGCAGCGGCAGTCGACAGACAGCAATGGCTGCCGGTATGGTCTCGCGGCGTCAATCTTTTTCTGCGCTAATGCAATGTTACCAGTACGATCGAAGACCTTCGGAAGGCAAGCTGCCAATATAGGCTGGAAGAGTGCATGAAAAATAGGCTTGTCCAATTGGCACATAGCGAAAAGTATGTATCCCAACACCTAGCCAGTCTGCGGGATGTGGCGTCCTATTTACGGTAATGCAGTTCACTTAGTTTCGATCCGGTCCTTTGACTCATATTCGTGTTTTCTTTAATTATGGGTGAGTATTAACGGCGACCGTTTTATGTGAGCTACAAATTACAGAGCTGGCTGCGATGTTGATATTGAATTGGCAGGGAAACAAAACTATTTTTAGTTATAGCTCGATAAGATTATTTTTATATACTATGTATATGCTGTATACAGGATGCAACGATGCCTTGGGGGCGGAAAGTGTAGATGATAAAATTTAATGATATCGGTGGAAATTTTTTCTGTTGCCTTACAGTTTGATCGTAGTCGATACTGATAGCCTCATCTATATCTGCTATGGGATATGCTACAAGCAATACGATGCATATCTTAAACCTATGAGTAAACGTGATGAGCTGTGAAAACGCTCCTATCTGTGTTGAGTTTGCTAATTTTTTTTGGTGAAGGAACTACTTTCATGGTTACTTGAATCTAAATCGGCCAAGCAGGCCAAGTCCTACGCATCTAATAAGCCGGTGGTATGCGGTTACTCGAAGTACGGGTAGCTAAACATGGAAGACTATAAGTACTCCAGCGGTAAGTATTACTACTCATGTATATGTCTATTATGCCAAAGCTGCGATACAGAGACAGCTAATCAAAGTAATCTTAGACAGGGTTGAACAACGCCTAAATGTATCAGTATGCTGGAACCTCCTTCTATTTCTCGTCGGAGTAGAGTTTCAACATACGATATGTGCATTATCTTGCACACATTGTAAAGTACGCAAGTGATTAAGACATGTGGCCCTGTAGGAAAAAATTAGTAATTCACTAAGTTATATGCGTGCCCACTGTTTATTTTACGGCGCAAAAAAACCCAACATGGTACATAATAACGAAGTTAGCCTCATTTCTGTTTGTTTTCCGTTTAAGATGATGTTTAGGAGATTTTTCACTAACTATTCTTAGAAACGGAACACTTAGTAAAATAGGAATCAAAAAGCTACCAGTTTTGATAGACTGCTTTCGCGGAATTCGATTAGCACCCGCATACGTGTCCCAGCATCCGTCAGTAAAGCAATGACGACCATGCAAGACAAATTGATCTCCCATAGAAGTCAGCCACTCGAACCAGCCTGCAAGAACACATCGAGCTAAATGAAGACTATTCCTAGTAAACCATTCAGAGTTTTTCTAGTAAACATGATGGTTCACTCACGATAACCCATCTTAAGATTTGAAAAACTGCCGTAAGCACAGTTTCTTTTGTCCTTACCCAGCTCTTCTAGACGATGGTATTAAGCGTAAGCGCCGCTAACAAAAATTTGTTATTTAGGGCGACCGTGGCGCGAACGCAACTACTAAAACATGCGTATTTCAGAATAACGGGCAACTCTAGGCTTAGGTCAAGACTGCGAGCGGGGTAAGGCCGTTGTGGCGACAGGTGTCTTTTAGTAGGAGTGAGTCTTGAATTCACGTAGCGTTGCGGCCCCCCGCAACCGGCAGACTCCGTTACGATATAACGAAAACTTCTTAGTCTGCAGCATGCAGGCTGTAGCCAGCTACGAACGGAGAACTGTAAAAAATGGCGAGCCCCCCCCGCTTGCGCTATACGCGTCCGCATTCGCAAATATACAACCTGTGGCATTTTGCCCCTAGCCATCGCTGCTGCGAGTTTTTCTCTACTTTGAATTGAATCAAAATGGCAAGCACGTACTTAAAGAACTTGGAATTGTTTTGGCGAAGGAAAAATGTAAGCGCGAGTAAAAATGAAGAAGACCCGAGATAAGCTAAATTAAAAGCTTTCCGGCATCTTAACGTTGTTGTAAAAATTCCAATAAAATAGGCAAAAGCTTTAAGAGGTAGAATATTCAAGAAAGAAAAACGGGCGGCATGCGTGGCAGTGTACGTGTCGGAGAACAACCGGAAAGGCACCGTACTTCTGACAGTACAGACTATACGAAAGTTCTAGACCATTAGTTATTTTGTGCGTTACGTTTTATACCTTTGTTTTTCATTCACGTCTCACTCTGTTTTCTTTCTAGCTTTGAATAATGCATTTTTCAAAGAACGAGGTAGCACCGAATTGCGAAAAACGTGAACTTTCAGGCCTGAGTGGGACTGGTTGGTTATCAGAACCAGCAAATCATCCTATCTGTTTCATCCGTTTTCACTGTCGATCGATCGCTATCGTCTGATTGTTTTATACGGTCAACATGAATGATGGCGACACCCACGTGTTACGCAACACACACTCAACCTATAGAGGACCGGACGCCTTCAGACGGCTTACACTCACCCAGATTACGTGACTGGCACGCGGTGCATTCTGTTGAAGGTGCTTCATCAATTGAGAACCCATCTTTGCCAAAATGGGAACGAGGAGGTGAAAAGATTGAGGCGTTAGTGTTCCCTACTTCTCGGGATCATCGCGCCTAATTCCAGCAGACTCAAAGGGCATGAAAGAGATGGTAGGAGGGGGGGGAGGGACAGAGAAAGAGGGAAAGAATAAGATGGACGGAGCTCGACGTTCTCCGATAAGGTGACCGAGTAAATAGGACTATGTGCGCGAGCGCGACGGAATGTCTAAGATAAAAGAACAATCAGACAGGAAGCCTAGAGTTTCAGTAGGGTTTCAGGTCCTGGCGCTCCCTATTCATACTAGCATTAAGCATAATCTTTACAGGAGAATATCTAGGTTGCTGACCGGGACTTGGACGGTGCAACCCAACAGCGACTATTCAAACAGGACATAATACGGGCAGTGCATTATGGTAATAGCCAGGCCTTTGGATGTGGTTCGTAAGTTGATTCGCTGATTCAATCGCTGGATTAGGCAAGAGGTTGACTGCTTGTTGGCATTTCACCCATAATGAATAGGACATGACAGCAATGTGCACAATATAACCTATTCTGTAATTGGGTTGCTGAACGCTAAGAAAAAATGGGCTCACCGTTGCTTGGTCACGAAGTTCGTCTGCTTCAAAACGAAAACTGTGTTTTCTTTGCGCATGCTTGTCGTTAGTATAACATAGCACAAAGAGAAAAGCTGGCTGTAACTAATACCACATTAAAAATTAGTTAACATACAGTACAATATTTATTGTGGCGGATCACATAATTATTGCATTAAAGCGACAATGGACTTTACTGAAGATGATTCAACGTCAGGTAGTTATATAAAACAATGCAGCGCGTTCTTACAATACTTGACCTTTACATAATAAATTTGGCTTTAAGGATAGATGTAAATGTTCGGAAATTAGCGTATTTTTTCGATGCTAGAGTCCGCGCGACCCACGTACAGAGCTGCTATTTGTCATACCAAAAATAGGGTGACTGTCTTCGTCTTAAGAGCTCCTTATGTACAAAACATTCTGATGTTTTACCTCAGTGCTGTAACACGGTGGATCTCTTGGTTAGTAGAATCTCGGCACTAATTTCTAAGCCTATCATACCACTGGCCGGCGTCTCGTATTGAGAGGTCTACTATATGCTACCCTTAGACCCCACTCAGTGCTGCAACTTTGACTTCGGCCGTTGGCCTCATCGGAGCCCACTGGTTTTAGCTTCAGTTGGCCCCCTTTTCCCGTGGTAACTCTTGCCTGCCACATCGTTAGTTTGGGTTCCCTGTAGGACCAGGAAGGCACATTAAGAAGCAACGTCAGGAAAAGTAGCAGTAAGAACGGTTGGGAACCACAAGATGGCGTAGTGGTGACGGCAGGAGCAGTTACAGGAGCAACTATAAGCCAGCACAACTAGCACAACCTCGCTGCTCAATTGCCCGGTTGAACAGCCGCCATCAGCTTCGTTGAACCATGCGTCCGTTTTGTGGCAGGATAGTTTCGTCCGAGTCAAACGACCCCTAGAAGGAGCCAGAGCTCCTTCTGTTAGGCCAATAGATGTCAAATGAAAGCCTTCGTAATTTGCGCGTAGCAGTTCGATGCTAGCGGACTCCGCCCGGCCGCAGTATAGAATACCAGTTTCTTTTCTGCCACTCCGAAACATCTCTTTTCACCCACAGGGCAGCAGCCCAGGGCATTCGGATAGGCACTCGGCCATCACTCCACTGGACTTCACCGTTTTGCCGGCACTACTCCTTAAAGTCTCATAGTTGTTCTTCTGACAACCGTTGGTTCTTGCAGTTCGGCCGCTAGATCTGTGAGGGTGCGACATATGTTGGATATTGACTTCGGATGGATCATCGCTACTAACATAGGCTTGCCATCACTACCGTTTCCGAAAGCGGTGATTTCGAAGTGGCCTTAGGCCGGGCTGAGCCAAACCACGTACAGTCAGAGCCAAAGCACGACTGGCTGTAGAACAACATGAGTAGTAACATGGCGCCAGAGTGTGTTTTTAGGTAAGGCCGATGCTATCATGGATAAATAGCAAGCTCTGGAAACGGCTGAGACCGTAGCCACAGCTAAGCAATAGCAGATAAAGTTAGAAAAAGCAGAGCTACAACTGCCGTAGTAGCAGCTGGCAATAGACAACAAACAAACCTATTGTTGTTTTTCCTTTGAGGGCCCTTTTTGTCTGTAGTATTGCTGTGGGCCTGCAAAACGCCACCATAGAAGCGTAGTAAACCAAAAGCAAGAGCAGGGCGCATTGGATTTCCTATTGTCCTTATTGCTGTTACTGGGCAGCTGATTGCTTAGGTCTTCATCCTCCGTAGGACCAACGCGTGCGGAAAAGAAAGAACGCAAAATAGATAAAATCACTCGTATAACGTCTGCCGTCTACTATTACCCCAGGCTGCGTTGTTCGCCTCGACTGATTCCTTTTTCCTTTCTCTTTGCCTCCCGTCTCTCTGCATCCCAGAAGTGATGACACTTACGTCGCCTGCGACGCTATCTAAATCATCCCACCAGCACGTTAACCGGAATAAGGCTTTGCGGCGGCGTTATTGTTGTTGCTGCTGCTAAAGCTGTTACGCTTAGCAATGTACAATACCCCACGAGTTGTATACCCCATATATTTTATTCTCCTTTGTTTGCTTGTCCGACTTTCTAGTTCCTCGTTTCTGCAGTTAGGCACTTTTTTGCACAGAAGCGAACATCTGTTCTTCGTTTTTCATTTTCCTTCGCTTTTTTGCTTGTTTTCCTTTGGTTTGCTTGTTTTGGAACTAATTAGACCGATGAACGACCACTGTTTGTTGCCTTTTTCGGATTTTTCAGACGTCGGGAAGGAACACTTTACACTCGCTTTCTCTCGTTGTGATCGTCGTACATTTGTATTGTTCTGACCGTTCAATGCCATCGGTGTTGGCTTAGGAGCGACTATTCCTGCGTTCGACGATGCTGTCCAGTGACGCCGCAAATGATTGCCAATGGTACAGCAGCTTTTACCCCCCATAGACCCTTAGGTGATTTGAGCTACTCGCATAAGTTTGCGCCTGGTCTATCGCTTCTGCATTCTAAATATGAATATTATATGAGCCAGACGCCAAGATTCTTCTACCCGATCCCCTCGTCCGCCGGCATTTGATGTATTGTATTGCGGCCCACTTGTTCGCCGTCCCTCTCATCCGTTAATCGTTCCCCGATAGAATTTCTCTAGTGTTTACCACTTGAACGAGGTGTTGAAGCAGCAACGAAGGTCGTCTGTGGGCTCTCTAACCTGTATCTCCCGTCCGCCTAAACCGTTTGGCCCGTTGAGCTAGCTACAGGAACTTCTAGCTAGGCCACTTTTCCTGCTCAACTAGACAGCAGCGCTAATACATAAACGAGTGTGTTTCAATGGGACTTTATTTAGCAAAAAGTATGAATGATTGGCGGATTGCACCAGCAGGATCAAGCTTCGGCTTTGCACATCGGATGCTGTGAAGAACGAGATAGGTGCCACCTAACGCTGCGCCTATATTGCGCTTTTGGAAGCTTATTTTATCTTTCGAGTTGCAGTTACGGTCGCTGTCGACCTTCGTCTGCATTTAATTTTTATCATTAACGGCTTTAGTTATGAATTAATACAAAGTCATGTGAATCGTATAACGTATTATAACACTGATTCACTTAGTTACCCAATGAACATCGTAAGAAGTTAGTCTGAACCGCGTTTTGCTTGTTCAACCCCATGGCCACAGCCTCGAGTGACTTGTGGCGAATTACTTGTGTATTTACCCTTTACAGACAAAAAAGAATGGAAGACGAATTGGCCCATTAGACCCATGGAGCAGTTAAACATACATAAGATGAGTATCATGGAAATGGACGCAAAGCTCTCTTGGGATGTAGAACTGCTTTTATGGTCTTTTTTTGCACTGGACGTTACTTATTCATTTAAGTATACTGTTTGAGTGTAGAATATCAAGTTTTTCCATGCATCGAATTGTTTAGAAAGCGGTCCCCGCTGGTTATGCTAGCCAGATTCCAACAGCATAACATATTCACTGCAGGTAGTATTTATGTGACTTCTTTGCGATCCCCAATTGACTGAGCAAACTGTGCTCTAACGAATGAAATAATAGAGATCACCTTGAAAGTCTATAGAGTGAGACAATTGTCGCTTTAGAAGAACTTAAATCATAGTTGGGCTTTATTTTCGTTCATTGAAAAAAAAAGATACATTTGGAACTACGGCCGTACTCGGCTACAAATCATAATCGTCAACTGTACGGTACAACTTGTTTATATACTTTGTTTTATATGTTTATAGGTAGTTTTATAATATCTAGGTTTATATACTTAGTTTTGGAGCCACACTTCACTACCGTGGCCTAACTAATGGGTCGCTCTTTCAAGTTTTTTGCTTTTGATACTCTATATTATTCTAGACATAAGGTGCACTATGTTCATAAATTGGACTCACCGCAAAAGAGCGAACAATCATCTACGTTTCGCTTAAAAACAAACGGCCATATTTGTAGGCTACGAGAATCGCCAGGAGCTTCATCACTTCTATCGAGCGCGCAAGGAGTGTTCGGAGAATCGCTAAGAATCGGCTCTCTGCTGGAACGAGATTCACGACCTGTGAAAGTACGAACTAATTTAGACGGCTCAGCGCTAGGATGACCCGACGTCGACTTGCTGCGGGAATCGGGACCAAATAGGCGAGCACGCGGTGTCTGCAGATATTTCGCTCGATAATTCTCGCCAATTCCCTGCAAAACAACGCTTAAAACTACTGGAAGTAACACTCGAAAGATGGAAGAAAGTTTAATTAAATAGACCGTATATATCCAGCATGTTTGATAGAATATATTACTTTTTACGTATTGCACGTGAGAAAACCTACCCTGGCACTCTTAATGGAGGGTTCTTGCTGTTAAACGCGGCGATCAGAATACTTATTGTTCTAGATAATGTATGTAGAAGGTCCTTCCAAAACAATGTGCTACAGTTGTGTGCAGCTTCTCTTTGGCAGACCAGATTGGCTGTTTTTTTGACATTTTTTTCCTGTCACTGGAGTTATCATATCATAGTAGTGTTTTTTGCCAAGCTTTTATCTTCTAACCTGGTATGCCTTTGCCGTGAAGCGGGTCTATTTAAAGGAAAAAAGGCAAATGAATGCAAGTAAAGCAGCTGCGGCAGCAGAAACCGACCCGTAGGACGGCAGCAAACTGGCAAGACGAAACACGACTAAAGGACTATATGAGCTCACACTCCAAATATTTGTCCTGTACGCTATTTTTCCATGCGTTCGCTCCAATAGGTCACTCGATTCTCTCGTGCGCTGCAAGACGAGCACGGTTGTCATGCAGACGAACTATATGCTCCTTTATAGTCTGTTATGCTCTGCTCTGTCTTTACGCCGTGGTACCCAGGTCTAACATGCTAGAAAAGGGGATGAGATACCGTTATTGCTTGCCGGCTTCGACTTGACAGCCGTCTTCCGTTCGCCATCGGCTGGTAAAAAACGCCTTCGAAAAGAAGCGTTCCTCTCCCTAGAAATGGGAGAAAAACTAGGTCGGTACCAAGTCCGCGTTCAGTTGAACGATAAAGCGGGGCATCGTTTTTCGATTTAGTTAAACGAGCTTCCTAACATTTTGCCCCTATTCTCTCACAGGTCTTTACGCATGCTTAACTTCGCACACAATCTTCAATCTCATACGAAGGTTTGGCGCATTTGACTATGAAACCCGACCAGGCCCACAGCTCGAACCATTGCGGCTGTATATAGTTTGCTTTAATACTATTGCATATGTTCACAGGATTGCAGGTGTTTTTAGCCTTATAGCAAGTGCTTAGGAATGCTGTTATAGTTTGCTTCGAGACTAGTTTTAGCTACTGAATAAGCAGACACTGACGAACGCGTGTAAATAGAAAAAGTACGCATATCATCAATGTGTTATAAGATGCGTATAAATATATGATACCATTTAGTGTTTAAACTCGTTATACCTAACCAGCTAACAGGCAGAAATGTTAACGGTAGTGAGATCGTAGGTCCTCTGTTACCGCAACAGGTAATGTTAGGGAACTGAGATTGAATTGTGAATTTAGTAGGCACTGAGACAGTACAATGACTCTAAGAAACTGGGTAGAAAGAAAAACTCTTTAGGTATTGTTTCATGTATGTTAAGTCACACTCGGCCCAAATATCGAGAGTTGAAGCTTTAAACCGCCCAATGTCGAGTATTCGTTGTGTTGGCCTCAGTAAATGGTGTTTAGTTTAAAGGTAATATCTGCGTCGGTAGTTGTGCTCGCAAGCATGCTCACACCGTATTGTTTCGTCTAATATGTCGATAGGAGTGGCTGCAAGCTGTCATTGAAGGGGGGTACACAATCTTCCGGCTTATGGCCGCTTGCTACAGCGTTGCAGCACCCGTGGCTAACTAAGTTCTGGATTGGCCCGTTGAAGGCGCCACTGTCGAGGGCCGTGACGAGCCCTCGGGGTCGGGGTGCTATAAAAGGTGACGCCGGAACGTGCGTCTGGGAGATCCTTGCGCACTCGAAGACTGAGGCGCTACAGCTGGTCTCCGGCCCTTCACGCGGCATGCTGCTAGACGAACGACGTTCGTCCAGTGTATAGTGTACAACATAAGCACCCCACTAACTACCGTTGATACCAATCAAGCCACTAAAGTTATTGCATAGTTATTTATCGTTTCTTTGAAGAGATAAAGGAAACTGTTAACGGAAGCATAGTTGTAATAGTTATATTCTAATTCTATTCCTGCTATTTGTCCCCAGCGGGAAGTAGTTCTAGTTAGTTAATGTAGTTCTATGAAATAGTCAGGCTGTGACCGAAGTCCATGTTCGTCTATATCATCAATCAGCATATATTGCAATCACCCATAGACAGAGGTGTAGTTCATCTATCTTTCTCGAACCGCCCCACGAAGACAGCGACAAGAGAAAGATTTCAGCCTGGTATGTTTTCTTAGCAATCGAAATAAACCGAGTGCGAGGCAAGTACTTGTTAGGTTGCTATATAATGTAGAAGTATCGGCAAAGAGACCCCGAAATCGAAACAGGGAACTAAGCAAAACGTTAAAGAAGAACACAGTCAACGGCAAGAAAAAAAAAAAAAGAAATAAATTAAGGTGAATACAAATGTACTGAGATTGTCGTCAGTTAATGATTCGTCACCTAATGATACTATTGTGTGTGTTTCGTTGTTGATATAATCTATTACCACTGATTTAACAACAACTATTACTGCTGTGAAGATGAACTTTTCGCGAAGTAAGCATAAGAGTGTACAGAAGCCAAAGTGAGAAATAGGATTGTTGATATACGCTTTATGTCGTGTGATACGTCAGATCAGTGTTGCGGATCTGACACCTCGTCGCGGTCGATCCGTGCTAGTCCTGATGCGAAGTGTATAGCGGCGGTAGGAAACAGCGACGTCGAAGAAGGAACCCAAGAAAATTAAAGGATTTGAGTCTGAAGAGAATCATTTGGTCAGCTTCTAGAACAAGTCCGTCTAGGGCGTGGCGAGAACGGAAGGGTCTTAGCCGAAGTTCCGATCCGCTAAAACTCAGGTAGGTTAGAGTCACGACTGATTATGTATATTCGCCACGTGGGGCGCCAGATTTAGTTCTTCGTAGTCGAAAACACGTGAAGAATGTTGTATTACATTTCACGCCCATTTATCTAGTTCCAATTTGACGAAGAATGCTTGTATTGCTAAACAGCGTGTATCTTGCTGACAGCGAGTGAAGGCCATTTAACTGGTTATCACCGCTCCTGTTCGATACTAAGACCATATGTATAACTGTTAGTGGGCCGTGTTGCTAACAATAGAGAGCAAGACAATGCACGTGTCGTTATAAACACGCGTCTGATAACATACGTGTTTTCAACGGATGACATTGAATCAGCGCTGATGACCCACTAAAGCAAATCATTTAATATGTGTTGTTGTTGTTGATTGCAACTAGTTGCGGCGTCATCGACGATGACGCTAGCGAAGACTTGCCGCAGCGAACATTGAGGGAAGCACATAGCACTAAAAAATCACACCGCAGATGTCGGACGAGCCAAACGCCATCGAGCTTACGCAGAACCACGCTGGTAGCATCAGCTCCCCAAGGAGCCTTTCTCGCGAAATCGAGAAGTCGACTCTCTCGACGAGAATTGCTCTAAGTTCTCGACTAAGATTAGTGGAAATGGAGTGCTAGAAACAGGCGCGAGTGGGTATAAACTGTGGGAAAAAAGGGACTGAATAAAAGAAAGAAACGAGGCAAGAGGGAAGGAACCTTGGACTTTACATTTCTCCATTTCGCCGCCCGACGCTCCTTCTGTACGTTGGATTCGGCCGTGTTGCCTGTTTTGGGATTCGTGCTGCTATTACTATTGCTTAGACGTTCCGAGTTTTTGAAAGCAACGGTTCAGGCCAAAGAGATTGGGTTCGTTGGGCAGAAGTTCAAACGGGTCGAAACTATTCTGGCAATGTGTGCGTTATCTTTGCTGACCGCCTCGTGCTCGCTACAGCTGCTGGTGGTCTGGACGAAATTGCGCAGCTCCACAACACCTATCCCTAACCCTCAGCGCCTCCTTCCCTGATCACGATACGCAGAACGACCAACACGTTACCCATTGAAACGAACAAACCCAAAAGTCTCTGCCGTGTGAAGTACGGACCAGACTGAATACTTACGTATGCTATGCAGCGCTCTCTACCCAGAAAACGTATAGGTGGTAGAAAAGAACGTTCTTTCATCATAGTCAACTCTGCCAGCGCCCCTGCTGCTACTTCTAATCTAACGGAAAAAAAAACAGTGTCATTATGTAGAGATATTTACATTACGATAGCAGATCTTGCCTGTAGGTACAGCGGGCCACATCGGGCCACTTAATCTCCAAACTACAGAATCTCATTCCGTCAGTTAGAGCAAACGAAACATTTGTAAAGTAATATTGATGTGAGTACAGGCGTGGATTTTCCCCTTCGTTTAACATTTTTAGTCGAAAACGGCGTTTTTCAAAAATACAGTGAAACATTTTTGAAAGTATGCACATTTCAACTACTGACTTACCTAATCTCTTGAATGGCGTACTACTTGCTTGACATTTCGAGAGCTGCATCGGAGGAACCTCAATAGAGCGGCGGATGAACAGTGGCAGAGTGATATGTTAATTGCAACGGCAGGACAGATAACGAGAGGGCTGTAATGGAGCATCTAACTCAGGACAATTAAATATTGAAGCAAGCTGAATAAGCTAATATTTTTTTCTAAAATTTTACCCGCACGCTTTAGTTTGTCAAGAGGCACAATACAAACAACGCTTTTATCAATGAAGACATAATATAACGTGCTGTCTTTATTTTATCTTGCGATTTACAAATTCCCCTAATGTTAAATTAAATCCTGCGTAGCAGTTTGATTGAAACACACATTCGCACCATAACAAGACGTCATTTGTTCTCTAGCTATGCGTTGTCTTTTCAGATGTATGCTCTATGTTGCTCCAGGACAAACAAGACGTCGTTCCACAGCGATTAAGCACCATACGGCGTTGCGCGCTGTTAGTATCTAAATTCGGGTGATAAAGAGGCAAAAGGTGGTGGAAAAATGCTAAGTGCAGTAACGGCGAAAGCCCACAGCGAGACAGGGAATTCTGAGTGGGCTTTTTTTCCGCATAACGAGCTAACTAGAAGGCATATAACAGCCTATTGTTTCATTCATTGGAAGCAGAAGAGGAGTAATACAGATTTAAATTATTTTTTCTAACTTTTTTTTTCATTCTTCTCAGCGCTTAGGCGATGTCTCCTACATATGTTGGATGCACACTCCTAAAAACAGTATAAACAAATATGGGTTGGACAAAAATAGCTGAATCCATTTCAGCCGGCCACGTGCATTAGATACGATTTGGCATTGTAGCTCGATCATAATGCTCACATTTAGGCCGGCTAGCAACTTGTCTGCACGATCAGTGATGGGGCCAAAGTCGATCCCCAATTCCTATACGTCGTGTTGTAGCCAAGTGCTATCTACAATGGGGCGCAATATGCAGCGGATCGAGACACGCATTGGTCATCACACACTGATTGTGCCGACAATTATGAAGCTGAAAATACAAAATGCCATGAACATCTTTTTTTTTTGTGTTCAAGAACTTCAGCAACTAAGGCATTGTCCGTACGAAGAAGAGTTCGCAATCTTTAAACTGTCTTCTAAAATTTTCAAACAGACGGATACCTACATTGCAAAAGTTTAGTCAATGTGTAAAGCGTCTTAAGGCCCTGCATCCAGCAGCTGAGTATTCGTATATCATTAGAGTTTACAAAGAGAATGAAATTTGACAGCTCCCTTCCATTCGCCCGACGTATGAACGAGAATATGAGTGTGACATTTTAAAGGGATGGCGTTAACCGCAAGGGTGGACGGTAGCGGTGAAAGTGGCCAAAGCAGAAGTGCCGGAATTGGTGGACTCCAATGCGAAACCTTGGCACCGCTAGAGTTCCAAAATAGGGCGGGAGCATCGGATTTAATGGTATTTCTCAAACACAAAGAGTCGAGAGATTAGCAGCAGACTGCAAGGAGCTGAAAGGAGCAGCAGCGGAAAGATTGAGACGTCTCGTAGAACGGCGGCACTGGCGGGAGGCAAGACGCATGTTTCTCTTTCCTGGGGGCCGTAGTGATACTGCTACTGTCACGTCTCATGGAGCGGAAGCAGATATCGATGTCAATTGCTTTTTTCTACCGAGAGCTACAGGCCTTCACCCGCTAGACAGAGAGGCACGAACGAATATCCAATGCATACCAGACCGCAACGCACGCCTGGCCTTCCTCGACGACCACAGCCGCCATTGCTGTCGTCGTTCGCTTCGGTCTCGTCTTAACGCTACGCCTTTACTCTGGTGCCTTTTATCTGTTTGGGCGCACGGTACGGAGGCGTGCATCCAGCCGCTCAAACGCCCTAAGACCGCTACCTCTTAAAGTCGAACGCTAATCTCCTTCGCTCTTTCTGGCTTCCCGATCCATTATTGACGTTCCATCCCTCTCACTCTCAGCCTTATATGTCTGCTTCTCATGAGGTGGGACGGAACGACGAGAAAACGCGATCGTGAACGGACGTGAGATGGCCACCAACCCACGCAGGAGAACCAACAACAGCAGTGGCAAAAGCAGCAAGACAAGTAGTCGCATATTATGTTCTGACGACTCTGTCCCGGAAAGCAGCTGTAACTGTGGCTCATCCCGTAATTTCATCCTTTCGCTCTGTTAGCACTCTTCCTGTTAGTGAACCCGTTCGACCCGTCTTCGAGAAAATGCCTCTTCCATTCTCAGATCTGCCGAATGCCCGACAGCCGGCCGCGCTGCAGGTTCCTGCCATCCATTATCCCATCGATAGTACTCTATACGCTAAGCGCGCGGCCGCGCCGGAGAGCCTCAGGAAAATGCAAGCGAATAGAAAAGTGAGAGGGAAGCTATGGTAAAGGAACTTTCTTCTATAGCTGCTGCCGCTACTGCTAAGGTGGCGGACTACAAGCTAAAGGCACCTGCCACACAAACTGTTTGATATGAGGCAAGCAAGTTAGCGTTCACAAGCGAGCGTCCATGGTCGCATCTGAGGCGCTGAGCCATCCCGCTCTTCAGCGCGATGCCTCTCTCGCCGTCGGGAGCGATGACACTCGTGGTGGACAATGCTGTACGATGCAATAAAGAGTTTCAAACGACAATACCTATGTCGCAATTTCATCGAAAAACAGAATGTAAAATAGCAGCACGTCGAAGGAGCCAACGGCATCACTCATCTGGACCCGTGTATCGGGTAACTATTTCCATTATCACCAATGCTCACCCAATCTAACGTCTATGTCCGTTCGGTACTATCAGACAGGCATAAATATTTGTACGTTCGTACATATATGTGTTGTTCAATATATGTAGCATAGCCCTTAACGTCAATTTACGAATGTAGCGTCACTCACTGTCCGGGATTTGACAAGGGTTTTGAGGACTCTGGAAAGGGCAAGGTTCTGTGATCTTCTCGTTCTATTTAGCGGTGACGGTTCCGCACACTGACGCCGCTTCATCCCTGCTTGACTTGATTTACCCTATCATGATGTCTGTAATATTCGCCAGTATCGAACTGTTTGCTAGGTCGTTAGCCGCTGGCTTAAGCCACCCTCGTCTGTCGCGCAGCGCGAGGGTCGATGAGCTTATTGCAATCTGGTTGTTCCTTGTTGTAAAAGAAGAGTTGCAGTCGCTTCCAGTCGCCTCTGTAGTGACCTTCCGACAAAGATGGCGAAGGGTCTTTCTCAAAGTCGTTTGTCACATTCAATCGAGTTTCAGGCAGTTCTCAGAAGGTTTTTCGTAACTCCTCTCTCCCCTGTTATCTCTTTCTCAGAGTCGCGCTAGTCGCGCACACCGATATCTTTAGTCGACGCAGAAACAGCTGAGATCACGTTCGGCCTAAGGATCGATAAGTTTTTCATCTAGAAAAGCTTCACAGGACATCGTGAGCGATGAAATTGCCGCACACTACCGAAGGGAATACGAGCAGCCGATGTGGCGCGGAACATGTTGCTACTTGCTAAAATTCAGCTCGGCCCAACAGATCTACAAGAGTAGAGTATATACTGTGACGTTGGAACTACGGCGCCTCCATTTAACAACCCTCACTCGTGACCAGACTTGAACGGCTGAAAGAGCTGCAAGCGATAGTCGGTCGCAGTAGGAAGGACGGAAATATTCGATAGCTTGGCGTCAAGATGATTTAACACGGCGTAGAACAAATTAGATATATTCGTCCTTTCTCTCTCTATATATCTGGTTCTTTCTCGATCTGCTTAGTAAACAAATTAAAGGCCTAGTAGAAGGCTCAGTTCAGCGCTGCGTTTACTCGACGTTTGCATCGTCTCAAGGGGTCCTCGGACGCATGTAGTGGAGAAGGATTATGCGTAGATCGACGACAATGTACCGTTGAATGATGCATCCAGTCGTTGCTGTAACACTAAAAATGTTGACTCGTCGCTGGTGTTGGCGGCCGTTAATGCTAGGCTCAGCGATACCTGCATAAATACAGAGCTGCCTTGTATATTAGTATATAGGCCTATGCTACCTAAAAGATATTGAATGTTTTCGTAACCACACAGTGAGGCTAGATCCATTGAATGCATAAATAACAACCAGTATTTACGGGCAGTGGGACTTGATTTGAGGGGCACGTTGCAATCGACAAAGGCGTCATCGATGCTGCTCGTAAGCGATGTCCAATAACAACTAGCTGATCTCTTTGGATAAAAGACAGCAAGTATTTGATTGCAAAATCTACTTTCTTGCGCGTTTCTTTATTTTGTATTATTCGAAACATTGACGTACATGCACCACATTATTTCTACTTGAGTTCATGCGTTCCCTCTTCGTTATACATATCTCTAATGAAATTTTATAGAATCGTGCCCGCCAATAGTATGTATTGTATTCAATTTTGATTGGGGGCTCGTTAGCATTGCGTTTGCGCATAAGCAAGCTTGGTACAAGGGGGGGGGGGGGGGGTTTGATATCGACCGATGCCTTAGCCTGTATTCGTCCAGCTCGTCATGCGACACGCCAATAATGGCGGTAAGTGGTTGCACACACGACAAGGCTTCTAACACCATTACTTGGGGTGTGCCGGAATTACTTCCTCTTCTAAAGGCTGCAACAATGGACCGAAGGTATTGTGCTGTTATTTTCGAAAGCATTTGCGTCCTCGTCGTCGTTGTTACTTTTGCCGACAGCTTCAGCGCGTGAATCTTCTCATTTTTTTCACACCTTCGCTCGCTGACGCGTTTGCTTGTTGGTTCGTTCTCCTCATCTCGTTTTGCTCTTTATAGTACGCGCCCATACTGTCATCCTCCAATACCGTAGCGAGACTCGTATCCAACATTGCTGCTTTGTGGACTGCTGCGAATAGTTCGGCGAACGTTGCTGCTTGCTGCCGGCAGACTGGTTTTCTTCATTTCCTTATAACATGTGTATAATAGCGCCGGTAGCGTCTCTGCTACACCTGAAGCCAACAGTCAAGAGAGCTAACATCGGGGTATTACAACAGGGGGCGAGTTTGCTCGCTTATGAGCCAATAAGACCTTCGTTCCCTTGTGTGACCAGGCCGACCTAACCTCTTCCCCTAGATCTTCCATCGTTGTCTTGCAGCGTCGTCTCCGCTCATTTCCGACGCATCAGTAGAAAGTGTTAATCTCGAAACTGCATTAAAAGTTTATCTCTTGCGGAACTTACTCCAGGTCGACCTTCGGACCTACTTTTAATCAGTCAAACCCTTAAACTGAACCTCATGTTCGCTTCTCTTTGCGCACGGACTTATTACCATACACCCTTAACGATAAACAGCCAAAAGGAGCGTAGAACTATCTTTCGCATTACCCTGTCAATTTACCCATTGAACAACGAAACGTGCGAATCAGGTGTGAGCTTTTGCTTTACTATTGCCAGCAATAGTAACCGCGTCCATGGCAGCTAGCTGTGCAATGCATAGTAACTGCATAGTGATGAAGACACCTCTATTTCACTGCCTGCCTCCTGCCACTACGAGGCTTTTGGAAAATTAAGCTTTCACTGGGTATTTTTGAATACATATGTAATAAATAAATCTGGATAAATTTTACTAGACAGGTCGATTTTCCAAAGAAAAAAAATAGTCGAACGGTGCAAATCCGATGGACTTTGAAACTTTTGGACTAACTGGGCTAGAACGATGATCTTTTAATACGAACCATCCTGTCCTTTATTGTTTATACTTGTGTCTTGGCGCTCTAGCAGCTTCTATTCAGCGATATATCCACCATTCGCCTTCTCATAGGTCATTCCTTTACAGGGCTTTTAAAACCAAATCAATAATAGAATACGCTTCCCAACGATGGATATTCCTTTGCTGAGAAACTGAGAGGTAGAGACGGAATTTTGCATCGTCGTTAAGTAATCTGACTGCCTACGTTCGTTATAAGTTTTTTGAGCAATTCAAAATAGCGGGCTGCATTCATTTTTTCACAAGTATATTATTGTCGCAAATGAACTCGATGTCCAAGTGCTACCATCACCATATATGCTAGGTACTAACATCGAACTCAGTTTCTCTCTAATACGACGCCATTCTTTCGCCTGGTCTCTCTCTTGCTGGCAGTAAAAATTCAATCATGCCTTGCTTATAGCAAGCAGATAATTTAGGCGGGTTTATCGTTAATTAATATTCCGCAAACTATACATAGAATACACCACGCTTACTTCTCACTGGCCCAAACTTGATTCACTGAGAACCCATATTTCACTCATTTTCTACGTTTTTAGCGCTTGAGATATAAATCTGTAAGACGTTGCATGTGAAAAGTTAATTTTGACCGACAGACTTCAACCTCTGTTTACGTCGTCGAAAAGTCTCGTCGATTGTGGCGATGCGTTCGTATCCTTTACGTCGCGACATCTGCTCATCTTCTCGTCGGACTTTCACACTTCAGTCCCTATTCTTTACACGGTTGTATATCATGTACTACATTTTCATGCAAGACTGATGAATGCCTCCTGACCTAATGCATTCATCAGTCTTCGGTGAATTTCCGCTGCGCTATAGCATTAGAGGAACAAAACTTTGACCACTGAGTGTTGATTTTCAAAGCTAAAAGTTGTTTTTCTTCTAATCTCAGTTCTCCTGGAGAAAAGTCAATCGCTTTTGTTCTAGAAAATTTCATCTGCTAGCGGCGCGAACTTTGAATTTCAAAGTCAGCCAAATTTCTTGCAACAATCTAATATATATACAAACACAGGGTATACCCGCAATAAGATGTATACACACCTTAAATTATTAAGATTTTAGTCTTTATTCTCGCAAAAAAGTCTACGTGAAATACAGAACTTTTCTTCGTACCATAGGTGGTCAAAATGGTTATGGTCCTAATAGATAATTGTGGATTACTAAGTCACTTTAACAAAAATTTTATTTGCTGTTGTGCCTTCCGTCTTCGATGTCGGCGGATTATCTCTAAAATATCCCTGCAAGAAAAAGCCTATCAATGTCTAGTCTTCGTCCTCATCAAGACGTACATATAGCAAAACAATCATACAACAGCAAAGATACTCATTAAGACGTGCTAGTATGTGATGATGCAAGGATTTTGCTCTATGGGAAATTAAATTTGTCATCTTTTTCCAAAAGTCTTGCGAATGTACAGCTAAATATATTCTTCATACATTCAGTAAAATAATATTCTAAATAAACTTGAGTAACTGGCCCCAGTGTCTTGGGATGACCTTCATAAATTTATATATACACATTTTGCTAAATTTTATAGAGATCTGATATCCACTAGTAGCTCGTTTACTGTGCATCAATTGACTATACTTCTCTATACATGTACAGATCGCAAAATAATCCCCATTGTTCGGGCCGCTAACGTGCGTTCTTTTTTTGTCATTTAATTCTAACTTTAGCTTAGCTCACCATCCCCATGGACATTATCCAGTGTGCCGAAAATCACACCGACATCATCACCGACACACAGACCATCGTTTTCTCCCGTGCGCAGCCCCTTAACCTGTTGTATTCCACGGGATGGATGGAGTCCATTATCATATCGAGATTGAAAGCGCTGGACAAGAGGTAGCGAGTGTTGGGTCGCAACGGTAATCTAAGATCGTTGGTCCCCAAAAAGCTCAACGTGTCGACCGAAGTCTATAAGGAAAGCATGATGAACAACCGTGAAACACTCCGATACTCAATTCTGCAGGCAGTAGAATAGCTAGACTAAAGAAAGGATCCCGTAGACCTACTCAGATAAACATGTCGGCTGGACCTGTTTAAGGGAACGGCCGAATTAAAGTTTAGACGCAATTTCGACGACGAAATTGACCTTTATTACTTTTAAAACGTTCAAAAGAAAAACGGTTTTCTAAATAGCCAACTATAAGATAAAGAGTGATTTCTTTTTCGTTCTTTATTTACGTAGCTAAAAATAGAAATACTAATATATTTTACTTTTCATACAACACAGGCTTACAAAGTTGAGCTTTTATTCTTTCGATAGGGTAATTGTAAAAAAAATTCTCTCTACAGCAAAAATTCGCCTAAAGTAGACTAACTATTCCAACAGGTTGTTTCGCCGTGGCCTTATTATTTAATCTACAATCAGAGAAACCAGTAGCAATTACAGTTCAAAGGTTACAGGGACCTTTACTAGTACTGTTATAGGACGCCGTCAAAAGCGAACGCTAAGATCAAGTAATATTGGCAATGCAGATGTTCGAAACTAATTCTACGGGTTGTTGTAATGCCAAACCATATTATATCTGTCTTGTCTACAGCAGGTAAAGCATTCGCCTACGTAAACGGAGAAGAGTCGGTAGACTACCTGGGCAGTGGTCAACTTAAATCATAATAAGTTCATCGTTAGCAACAAACAGTCGACCGACCAGTGTATTTCCGTCTCTTTTCTAAATAATGCGCCTCGACTGTAGCCAATATTCGAAGTATCGTTCAGTCTAAGCATTTTTAGTATTACTATTAAAGCGGCCGACGTCGTCTGCATTGTTGGGTCCAAGATATTAGCAGAAGAACATTAAGCGAAATGCAACGCAGGTTAAGCAACATCGAAGACGCTGGTTAAAGTCACATAAGGGACGCAGAGAGCTGCACTCATTCTAATAAGTGTTGATGTCCCATATAGTGTTTGACGCTGCCGCGGGTCGGGTACGAGTTCGACGTTGCGCATCGCGGATAGCGCAGCGAAACCAGCTAAATTGGTTTCAAATATCATGGAGATCGTTCAGGGGGTAACAGTGCTTGGAAACTGGACGATAGCGAGGCCGTGATTAGATCCAGTGGGCACTGGCAGATTTCGAACTGCCGCCTGTGGTCCTTTTGTCTCCATTATATCGTTCTACGACGACATCTGGCACGATAACGACAAAGACAACAACGTCTTACCATCGCTATAACAATCTGAGCGAGGCAGACACGGGAACGAGAAGGGAAGCGCCCGGCAACGGGCGCAACCACCGCTACCCATCGTTATAGCTGCGAGAACCGTAGGGTGAAGGCCAAAAAGGGTGAAATCTGCTGGCACGGCGTATTATAGTATCATAGAATACCGTAGCATATCAAGGGGTGCACAAGGAGGAAACAGTGAAGGCCGAGAACAAATAGGAACCAAAGCATCCAGTCTAAATTGTGATTGCCACACCCACCGCACAATGACTGCTACCACTAGAGACCTCATAAGGATCAGTACGAAAATTGGGAGTATGCTAGCATGTAAAGGGTACAAAGTGGACAGTGATGGCGCAGTCGGCAACCTTGAAGCTATCCGTTGCGTCGTCGAACCACAATCAAAGCTATCTAACTGCAGACAAGCCAAATGCCGGCAGCGTGCGAACACGCCAACAGTCACCATCTATGGACCACTACAATCAGGGAGCGACCGATTCTGCTGCCGAGAAAGCTGATCTGTTGGCTTATGTAGCAATGGAGGTTGTCTTCGCTCTACAACTATCTATTTATTCGCGAGTGTTGCGCTCCTCAGCCCTTGGGGTAAAACAAGAATTCGCAATGTAGGCTCGTCAGTAGAATGACCCTTCTAGATGGCGGGACGAACGAATTGTCCTTTCCCTAGAGAACCGGAATGAAACAATAGAGAAAGACAAAGCAAGATACCCCCTGGCGTTTCTTGGCTCAATAATTTTTCTGGGACAGCAGCGACAGCTTTACTAGCGGTCGCGGCTTTTTTTTCGCTGTAACAACCGTCGCTATTTGTCTTGTTATTGTGAATGTGTGCGCGACTGTTCTGCACAAATGTCGCGGCGCTGTTAGCTGGAGCGGCGGCCATTGTTTATCATATTGGCTCTGACTCGACCGATTTGTCATGCTCACCCCAATCAATTGTCGCAATGAATATCAATATCATTGTTAATTAAACTACAGTGCAATAAAATAACATTAAAACAAACATTTTTGATGACACATAATCAACAATGTTTGCATAGAAATACGCAACAACAATACATATATACACGTATATTGCAGGATCGATGATCATTCATTCCCATGATGATAACAAGTTCAAAGTAAATAGAAGTTCACGGAATAGCCTGCTATAGCATCAGAGTACGAAGCCCCCGAGTGAGATTGCCAAAGGGCAGTAGCCTCTGTGATATTAATCAGCTTTCCTCGCATTCATCACAAATACATTTTGCGCTAGGGCCATGGAAGAGTTCACATGGATATAATTTGTGGTGGGAACTATGAATCGCAAAACGTGTGGATACCTGGTAGTTTGCCCCTTTCCATCCCTTCTAACCATTGTTTCTAATCAGTTCCGTGCTGGGAAATATACTGTCTAGTTCAACGAACTTTTTCTTTACCTGCTGACCCGAGCAAACAAGATGTCAGCGGCCGAGAGCCTCAAACAAGACTTCAGATTATCATTGAGCAGCAGGCTATAGATAAAGAGTAAATGAGTTGGTTTCAAACTATACAATGAAGACCTAGAGCGTACTTCAAGCGAAAGGTCTTCATTCGATTGAGCAGCCCAAGATTGTCTACTGTAAGGTTCTCCCAAATTATATTTACACCGTAAGCCGCTGCCGGCGTTGCTTTATAAAATAGGCGAAGGGTTATCATTGGAGAAATGCGACGTAAGGTCGTTACTGCACAATAACGTGGCCCACGCTTTTCTGCATCTTTTTATGATGTGCAAGTTGAGGCTGTGACCATTACAGCAAACGAATAACCCGAGATATGGCAATCAGTTAGCGCATTGAAGAAGAGATCCGGCGATACACAGTGTATTGTCAGCTGTGGTCCTGCCCCTTCTCCTGCATTTTACTTCCTCCGTCTTATCCAGGTTGATCGTAGCTGAATGTAGTTCTCTTACTGCCATATGGAGCCTAACCAAAGCCTATTGTATTTGAAATCCTTCGAAACTGTAAATTACTCGCTGATCTACGTAGAGCATAACTTACAAGAGGTTCCTTTGGCTTTTTATTCTGTGTAGAATTTTGTGTAACGTAGAATTAAAAACAGAAGGCGGCTCAAACTATCACCTACGGCCAGGCCAATTGTTTGACAAAAAGAAGAACTTCATCATATTTATGCTTTATTTAGCAATGCCTATATTATTCTTCTGTACGATTGCATCCAGCAGACCCGAGCATTATTCATGATGCATTCATATACGCCAAGAACCAGGTCTCTGCGTGTAGAGTTGGACTGGGGCTGGATATCAACAGCCATCGCGTACGGGGGGGGGGGGGGGGGGTGGTTGTCTGTAAAGTGCTTTTTCAATATTCGCCATCAGAACACTGCATACTGTCTTTGTCGGGTACTCCCCTGAAACCCATCTTGGTTCTTCGGTATAACTTTCCTGCCCTCTAAGCAGGTGGGGACAATGCAACATAAGAGACCGTATCATTTATCGAGAACATACCAGCTGGACAACTAAACATAATTACAAAGCAATTGTCAACACGAATGACTACTCGCTAATGTATAGCGCTTAGTTGAAAAAATCTTGTAGGTTATAGGTGGCGGTAAGGTTATTGTTTAGACAATAAGGTTGCCATCGCGCAACAACGCCTTGCGCGATGGCAATCTTATCAACTCGTCCATTAAGTTCTTTGCCCCGACACACTACTGTATTTGTAGGTTGTAGCCAAGGGCATTTCACCGCTACCCGTTCGAGCTGTTCAGACCCTTGGGTCTTACATGTATTCCGTACACGTATTCTTGCACGTATTCACGGGATTACACGTATTCCTAACTGCTTTAATGCGTTTACCTTATTGATTGATAAAAAGAAAAAGTAGTTATAAGAATCTTCTATTGACGCATTGGGATAGATGTTTTGGAGTGGCGTCCCGTCAAATGGTTCTCGCAGAGGCTATATTGCGAAGTCGTTTGCACCTCACGGTATATACGTATTACCGATGAGATCGACTTTCACTATTGTCGGCCTATAATTCACTTTGATCATCTATGATTTTTTCATACGTTTGGTTCGGGCCAAACGTAGGTGTTCGCTGACTGTCTATTTGAAGCCGAGATTGAAGTTGGTCTTATCGATAGCCTTAAGACAAATCGCGTTCTATACTGTAAGGTGTATAAGGGGATAAATCTACCTGTAAATTATGGACCATCCCCATGTCAAACGAGTGGTCCGTCAGAATTGCGGTGGTCGCTATGTTGAAGGCTAAACGGCTAACAAATTCAACACATGGATCATCATCCAAATAACGAGCTGTCACGCTTGAGTGCCAACGTGGATAAGAGAATAATGGTAGAAAACCAAATGAGCCTCTTAATTGTTTGAGGGCAGCCGTTTACCTGACGGTAATTTTAGTGAAGGTGGTAACGGCGATTCTCCACCGACGGCCAACGGCCCAACAAGTAGAACTGACGAAATGACACATAGAGTTCACTCAAATGATGCCGTGTCCTATACAACAGGTATCAACATTCGAAGACGGCTAATATTTTGCGAGTGGCTGTAACGATGAATTGAATAGGTTCTTCCTTGTGCTTTATCTGCCTCGTGAACCTTACTGTGAGCCTTACTTGTGCTGGTTTCCAGGTAGGTTTTACTCACTAGCTTTCGATAGATAGTAGTGGAACGAGGCTTTAAACTGCTATTGTCCAGTATTATTGATTAAAACGTTACCTAACCAACTGATTTGATACTGCCCAGTCAGTTATCGTGTACCGAACCAATTCGTCTGACATTCGCGCTCGGTGACAATGGATGATTTCTGATAGTGCTTCTAAGTCCAAGCTCGCTCAGTGGCGTCTGTGTGCTTGGATATCTAGTGTACCTGACCACAGAGATCCCTACAATTCAAATCCGATATTTTATCTTCACCGCAATTGCCCCGTTCGCGTATATGTGCGTGTTGATGTCCAACGAAAATGTTAGCGTAACTTACACTTAGGTGCACTATAATGCTGTCACAATACAAAACTTCATTATATTTTACTCTATTCGTATTTTCTATTACATCATATATTTAACTGCCTGAATAACACGTGCAGTGTATGACCAAATGAGAGAGGCTACTCCTTGATGTATATATACGGTTAGCTCATATAAACCATTATAATTACGGTCGAGTAAATAACGTATGAATAGGAAAAGTTATATACATATACCCATGTAAAAATATGTCGCAGATCAGAATAGCACCAAATAGACAATCATACGTAAATACTGATTCGTTGGTAATTCTCGATTGTGAATTCGCTGATAATTATTGTTTAATATAAGAGAAACACTGCTGAGTTCGATTGATCGGTGCCCCGGCACGTCATTTTACGTGTGTCAGAATATTTGAGCGCCAGTATATCAGTAACGTGTACCTTTGGATAAGACTCTGCAGATTTGTTGGCTATATCTAAGGTCGCCGTAGACACTTCTATATGCAATACACGCTATATTCGTCTTTCAGTTGACGTCGACGTAATTTCTGATCTTCCCGCTGCCAAACAGGCAAAGCGGGGCACGACTGTCTGTCAGTAATAAGTGCCACCTCAGCTTGTGTTCAGTACGCGTCAGGACGCGTGCTAAAGAACAACATATGGCCAAATACAATTAAGGACTGCATTGTTTATTTTTGCCGGATCCTTAATATATCTATATCACCTCGAACTGAAATCTCTACTGAAAAAAATTCTGGACACATGCATACACCGGGGAGAAATCTTATGAGACACTGAAGTTAGGAAAGAAATCGTGAGGTTGGGGGGCACGAAAGGCAGGCGGGCGTACCTATACTTGGATAGCTTGCAAAACATCGTTCGACTAGCGAGAACGTTCCGACAGCCTTCTCAATTTCGCTTTGCTACTTTTTACACCTTTTGGGGGCATTTCGGCCACGAAGCCGCATACAGAAAACTAGAATAGGATGTCTAGCAGTCAGGTGACTATTGCCACTTTCTCGACATCAATTAGAATGTCTGCCATGAACAATGGAAGACCTGGCTGAGGCAGTGAACGACAGCCTACCGAGAAGTGGCATTGCCAGTGTCTCATATGAAGGGGGCGTCTTTTTATCGCTAATGTCCGCACCGAATTTTTCCTCGGGTGCCCGTTTACAGTTTGATTCGCAATCAGTGCGCGAAGAGAGCTGGATTACGTGAAAGAAAAGCAAACAATCGTTCAGGAAACAGTAAAAATATAGACCTCAAGTAGATATTTATGTAGACGTATTCTTGCTGCACACTCACCTACAGAACAGTAGAGGTATTGTTTACTTGAGTTGCTAAAGGGGAAATGCATCACAAACGGGCTTGTCCCTCTGCACGACTGGTATAGGTCTGGTCTGCTAACAAGGCAATGTACTTGAACATTTGTCTAAACGACATGAGCCGCATTACAGCAAAACTGGCTTTTTTTTTGTCTTCTGTATCAACCGAGTCCTTTATATGAAAATATTTCCAGCCTCCTTCTTTCAACGTCCTCATAAGCTGTAACTAAATCAACCATACGAACTTGAGCATTACAGGACAGCTTAATCTTCGTTCCTTCTTTGTTGACGCCTTTCGTAGCTATCTTTTATGACACGGTTTGACTCAAGGATAACCCAACAAAACAAGGTTAAAATACCCAATCCGATAATGGATGGCGAAAGACAGTAGCGTTGTGCATAAGACCTTCAAGAGATTCTTCAAATTCTAAAAAAAAAAATCTAAGAAACACTTACATTGTTTCTAAGTTCTGCTTGTTCTCTAGCGCATGTTGCGATCGTCAGTGATAAAATCCTCATTCATATTCCAAAAATATGATTGTCCAACGTTGCCACTTAAGAGACAGCCACCGGCAGCAAACTCGCCTCAAGCAAGAACTGTTAGTTTAATTAGGCTTTAGACAAGTAAATCAAGTGCATCTACCTGTGGATTGATTGAGACGTAGTAACAAACGATAATTCGTTCTCGGCAAAGGATATCTCTATGTTAGGTTCTTAGCCACTCCCGGGCTAACACGTGGGCATCGGATAAGTATTTCCTTTCATTGTTTGTTCCTTTATGTTATGTATGTTGTTCTTAGGTGGTGGCCAACCTTGTGTGATTTGAGCTTCTGATAATTGTCGTAGGCCACCGCAGGTTGAACAGAGCAAGATATTACTTTGAACGCAATTCGAAATTATTCATCGTAGGCATGAATCCATTTCAGACTGCCAAATCAAATTAACAAAACAGTAAGAATATTAGTAGTTTTATTGGCGATTCTATGCATGTATCGCAACGTACGAACTAGCCATTCCATAGTTCAGTGACCAATGCTAGTGCACTTACGACTAGTGTCCCAAGAAATAGCCACAACTAGATCCTAACATAGCTACATAAGGCAAGCTAAGGGACCTATTAGATATGTAGGGTTCCAAGCGACTGCTACCTGGAAATAATGAAATGTTTTGTTTCTCGAAACAGAAATGTCAGTAGGAATGAGGTAAAAAAAAACTCACCTCTCCAATTCAGGTTGTCTTACTTTCTGAACAAGAGGTGAAGAGCAGAAGAAGTGTCTAAAGCGGACGACTCTGGCTCATCGACAACAACGCAGCAAGTCACTCCCCCTGTCGGGGAAACGGGGGTGCGGTCACTGACCCCAGTCAGCCAATACTTCGCTGCGAACCAATTTCTAAATTGCGCAGATTTCTCTATTGGGTCGCAAACTGTCCCTCTCGTGATCCGTCGCTCTCTTGGGGTATGCTGTAGGGATGTACGAAGGCATACAACGAAGGATTACTATTCGCTTTCACTTTTATCAATTCTACTGGGTCTAGGACCATTTTGAGCTGCTGGTGCCGCGTCTGTTGAATCCGGTGTTGTTCAATATCAAACCTCTGTTCGGTTAGTATTTCTAGTTTAATCTTCTCCATTGTTCGTAAATTCGCTAAGTAAACGGTGTGATTATATTAGTATCGAGCGAGTACGGGCAGGGACAATGGATTTGCTCGCCACTTCCTACGTGTTCCGATAGAAACGCAAGCGAGAACACCACGTCTAAGCTTAAACTGGGCAGGCGCGCTCAAGTTTCTGACGACACCAGCTAGACAAGGTAGGGAACGGACTGTCGACAGACAACAGTCGTTGCCATTGGTTAAGTACATACCCCATTGTATTAGCTCGAATGTATTTATCTTACCTTCTTTCTCTTAAGTATGCAAATAAGCAGAGGCCTTACGAAGGCTCAAACGGAAAATGTGTTTTACGATTTCTACTCGATAAGAGCGTGGGCAATAAAATGGATATCGTGGTGACGCGTAAAATGAGCAGGCACTAGGAACCGTTATATGTGAGCAATCGAATAGATACGACGAAAGGTGTGTTGTCGACGACCCATGCTTTCAGCCCTTCTTTTTTGCTTTGGCAAATCACTTACATTGTGAATATCTCGTAGTTACTTGCATCAATTTTCCACTGAGTCCGTGCTGAGTTAAACGCTAAGCCTCAATTGAGGAAGACTTAGAAGGCTAGCGAAATTGTCGGTAAGGTATAGCTCCCAACCTCGCCCGGAGCTCGCCCTATCTGATTTTTGTTCGACCGATGGCGCTAACAAGTATACCTCAGGAAGTCT
Source organism: Varroa jacobsoni (assembly GCF_002532875.2). Taxonomy (NCBI): domain Eukaryota; kingdom Metazoa; phylum Arthropoda; class Arachnida; order Mesostigmata; family Varroidae; genus Varroa; species Varroa jacobsoni. Next base: position 54,154 of record NW_019214598.1, read on the forward strand.
GTCTGTAGGGAACTAGCAAACTTTCATGAACTTTTATGGAGTTGGTGCAACGAAAAATCAAGGGATCGCCCAGGGGCCAACAAAAGTAGAAGAGGATTAACAGAGAACAAAGTAATTTCACTATTCAGTGGTTAGCAAGTTGAGTAAGCAGATGTGAGTGAAGCTATCGATTTCTTGTAGCTGCTTCTGCAATTGCCATGCAAGACGATCTGACATGACAGCGACAGCAGTGCGGTAGTGCTGGAACATCTGAAAACCTGAGCGATCACACGAACCTGGACTACATTCGGAGCTCTCAAAAATTTGTCCCCCTACCCCCTTTGATTCGTGCTCCCGAGGCTGCGGGTCTTAATGACCTCTGACTTGTCTTTGCTCATCCATCCCCCCCCCCCCACCTCACAGAAGCTAATAGAGTCTGACCATTAAAGAAAATTCTTTTTATGTGAACCAAATGACAAAAAAATGAGACCAACTTAATTAAAGGTGCCCTACCTGTTCTCTATGACCATTGTTAAACTACACCTCTGCCTACTTTGAGTGACATCCCGCAGAGCGTCACATGACAAATAACCCATTTTTCAGTAACGGTTACGCACTAGAGTCAATAAGCAGTATAACTGACTATGATTTTCATTATAATGATACTATCAATAATCTTTTCTTTATTACACTATCTCTAAATATTGAGCTTACGATCGTAGATTTTTATTGACTGAAGTTTGCAATTAGTATAATTTGATAGTTTTGCAGTTAATTTCCTGGCTGGCAACACAGCAAATGTTTTTTGCTTTTTTTCGGTGATTTGTCTACTGTAGTAAGCATTTTTGACTGACAAAATTTTTGCATCCGCTAAAACAGGTCACTTGAAGTGATTAAAATTGATTCCTTTCGTCCTATTTCAGGCCCTCGACGGTGTTGTTGGGAGCAAGGAGTCTGATTTGTCGAGTATGGGCTCGAAGGATGAAAACCCACCAGGTAGTTCCATTATTGCCGATGCTGCTGATGAGACCTGTGAGGGTCTTCACTTGCTCCTGACAAATCAATTCACCGCCGCGATGGACAAAATGCGGCCGAAGTAAGTTCAAGATGGGACCGATGTCAGCCAGAAATGAAGTCGATGCTCATGTTAATCTGCTCGATTAGTATTTGACTCAAACAAGGAGCTTGTGCATGCAACTACTAATCGAAGTGTGTATATGTAATACTGGCATTCATTAATCCACTTCGCTTTTTTTCTAACTTTATTCTTAAACCGTTACAAGATGTAGATATTCTTTTTGCCTTCGATCTTGTTATCTTATACAATCTTTTTCATTTTATCTCACATCATTATTACAAGTTAGATATAGAGTAAAAATCGTATTTCTTGATATGAAGTCAGCCTTACTGCAAGCGAAAGAGGAAACTATCCTACGTTGTTCAGTATGGCTCGGTGGCATCCGATACAGAGATTTCTTTGTCACGTTGTCCAGCTTCAGTGTGTATACGTTCAACACGCATAGTATTTACTACTAGTTTGCTAATCAGCTCTTTTTTATACTACCACTACTACTGCATATCAGAGAACTGAAGGTCGCTAACGTTTTGTCGCTTCGGCAACCCGGACCGCCCTTGTCGTCCAACCCAAATATATCCTTGCCTGTGAGTAACTGCTTACACTGAATAGAACCCTTTTTTCTCTTGCGTTCGTCCGCTTGATTCATCGTCGGTAGCGCTATCGCGACGGGCTTTCTTTTTTGTTAGAAGTTTCACTACAGCAAATTGCTGCTCATACAGAACGTGCAAAAAGGCTATGACGGGCTTGGGGCCATGGGCCTGTACGGGCTGAGTCTTGCGGCCGCCAACTAAAAAGGACCAAACATCTGTGTTCCTTTGCTGGCCGATAAGCGTTTTCAAATAGCCACCCACGATGGTCTTTCTACCAGCCTCCGTTTCGCTGCGACGAAGGGGAGTCCGATGTCGAGCGACAGTGAGAAGTTTTACATAACAGACGTTGCTCGGAGAGTGGAAGAGTTCGAAAGGCAGCGAGGGCTGGCTTAAAGTAAATTCAGTTCCATGGGACTGATCTATAGCTGAAATAGGAGGCGGGCTGTACAAAAGAAGCGTCGCGACCCTTGGAACTATCAGTGCCCTACTACCAGGCAGAGGTTACTGAAGCCATGACGGAGCGAATCGTAACAGGCCGATTATCACCTCTAAGACGTATAGCCGTTGCAGCCGGGTTTCAGACAAAGGTGGGCAAACAAACGCAGGCCAGAATGCACATAAAGACACACTTTAGCACTGGACAACGTATCCTCGCGAAGGCTGTATCCAAGCTTTCTACCGTTTGCAATGTCCTGCAGCTCAGCTACTCGAAAAGGATGTCGACAAGCAACGCCAAGAGGCTATGCAGTTGTGGGGTTACAGCGACATTTGCAGTACTACCAGCATTAGCAGCAGCAGCGCTTCAGAAGAGGATGTGTCGCTAGCAAGTTGCCAAGCAAGTGTTTACAAGCCGCTGATGCGAGGCATTGGTAGCCAGGATATGGTACCAATGCCCCGCATACCTGAACAGTTTTGACTGAGCACGTCGAAACAGTTACCGGCACAGATTTAACAGGGCTTGTTCAGCACCGGTGCTGCTTGGACCAGCAATCTCATCTTGCACCAATAAAAAAGCCTCCATCAGCGCCGTTGAATCAGAATTTGCTCGAAACCGGGCCTATACGCATGTGTATGGAAAAGATGCGAAAAAAGTATAAAAGGGCATAAATAAGAACTAGTAAATAGCAGAAAGACAAAGCGGGGTTTTTGGGGGACTACAGCAGGCAGAGTTCGAGGATGAAATCAATGAAACGGCTGGATGGTTCGATAGATGGACATTGGGTAGAAAAAAAGGCAAAGATAAGCCACAGATGTGTCTGAGTAGTAAACCGCGTAGCAGCACAAGTGCGTTTAGTGTTTGATAATGGCAAATTAATTTGTTAACTTGATGTTCGTCAGGATACCAGCTTGCTTTCGGTGTTGCCCTATGGCAGCAACGGCTGTGTTCTTTCGGCTTTCCTTATCATAGTTCTCTTGCGTCTTTCTTTCATGCAAGCACCCCGTCAAAAGCTTTGCGGAGCGTCCGCCTCCCTAAAACTGAGGCCCATTTCAATCCCAGTTCCGTGCGGAGTCCCAGCACTCGCAATCCTTCTGCTCAAGCTTCACTTGCTATACCATCTGACCATGTGTGCTCGTCTTTTTTCATTTTCCTTTGCCGAGACCGTTTTATTTACTACCATCCCGATCAGCCGAGCAAACGGACCGTCGGACAAACGAATAGACGCACAGACGAATGAGCAGGATTAACGCTCCGAAATGCATAGTAAGCTGGCCGAATGCCGCAGTCTACAGCCAGACCGTTGACTACTTTCTATTATTCGGAACGTACTTCATAACATCTTGGACTTCTCTCTTTCACCATAGCTGTCAGCAGTCACTAAAAACCCCAGTCCTTCCCTTTTCTTCTTCTACTATCCTTTTTTTCGCACTCAGCCATGGTTAGCGACGTTGCATTATAAGTTGTTAATTTAAGCCATTTTTCCTTAAGTTATCGGAGATGCAAGTTAAAAGCGTGCTATGATAAAGATGGGCTAGCTGTCTCTCCACTTATTTTCTCTAATGGAAATATTATTAAATATGGCGATTCGCTACCTGCGCGACAAGCATTTTGCTGAACCGTCTCAGCTTTGCTGTTACTACTGTTACTACCAGAAACCGTGGATAATATCCGCCCAAACAAATGTTCATTGGCAAATTACTTTGTGCTTCATTCTCTTTTTACCTTTTCGTTCGTGAACTGAAAAAGATTGTGCGCCGACCGCACACAAAAGATATATGAGATCTTATAGAGACTCAAAGGTCAATTTGCCGGTCTGCATAACCGTAGTGTATGCGTATCTTTCTCCGATGTAGAACGGGGACGTCAGCATGACGTCGTAGCGCGAGCTACTGTACAGCGACGTAACGTGCTTACATGCGCTTGATATAGTTGCATGTATGTACAATTCTCGTTTGGCCTCTTGCGTAGTTGTTGTTTAAGAATATAAGTAAAGATGGCGGCAAAATGTCCTTACATTAAAGCGGAAGTTGACAGGACCATGTAAATCAAGGTGTTAATAAAAAAAATTTTTTCTTCACATACATAAACACTTATTCATAATTATACATGTAACATAAATACGACTACAAGGGTGAGCGTACGCAAACGGCCCAAATAAGTGGAGGGAACAACGATTAAAAGTGATTATATACCGCTCAATTGGGCTACCGGAAACATAGCCTATTAGTAGAGTTTTTTCATTAATTTTTTTCTGGCGTGCCTATAAGCGTGAGCGGAGCATTCATTGTTCAACTGGTATTATGCGGCAGATCTATAGAAACAAATATCTATAGATGAACTTACTTATGTCAGCTACAGTGTATTAGTTGCAGTGCATGTATGTACATACACTTCATCTTGTGTTTCCTACACTGCGTGGATCGAAACAGGGTGCCTTTGACATCAGTGGTAACCCTTGGTGTGGCATAATGGTACAAGTGGCCAATGACGATGCCGCATACTGTCGGGCCGCAACCATCGTCGATAAACAGACGACGTAAGACGCTAGTACCAAACACAGGAGGCACGTAGACGTCGCAATTGGGCACCATGGCCTATAGAACTGGCGTTTGTTCGGCGAAGCAGAACTGACAGAGACGATCTGAGCTTAGCAGTAAATAAATCTCTGGGCTGCTCCTGTTCCCTTATATGTTCAGGCGTATCCTGTGGCTTGGCTGCCCGCATACGCTGCTTTTTCGTCTCTATCATATTAGGAGCGCAAACAAAGATGTTCGCCAGAAAGGACACTTCCGTGGTGGCTCTTCTCACTGAGCCGCTTGCTCTATGTGTGTTCTGTCTTTCTTGCTTCTTCCTCCACTTCTCCAAATGTGCCTTCCTGTAGCCTCACACATTCTACGCCGTGTTAAAGTAAACACATGCGTCCAGGATGAATGCTAATACTAATATTACTGTTACTAGCCCCCTTGTTTCGGCATAGATGTGGGCGCTGCATCTCCTCATCACAGTGTCTAAGAGAGGCTGGTTGTGGAAGTACTATCTATGCAAGCTCTGCAAGACGCTTTGAGATCCAGAGAGTCGTGATGCTACGGTCGCTGGCACACACTCCTTGCTCACCCCATTTACTGTTATCGGGTTACTATTTAACGAGATGTATTCCAGGACCGTGCTTTATGGCTGGACTGGAAGCGCGCGACGTCCCTTGAGGGTGGCTCAAGCATTTGGCAGAAGTAAGGCCTTCGCTGGCATCAAAGAACAGAGCAGCAGCCAGCGCTAGTGCTAATGCAAGGACGATATGCAATATGCCCAGTTAGCCCAGTGAGATGCAGCCTAGGACGCCTAGCTCGGATGCATAGCGACCTTCTTAAAGTGTATGACGCCGGGAAGTCACCGGGCATGCGAGCAATGGAGGAATACGCCAAAGGCTCTCTCGGGATCAAGAGCAAGCGTAATTTTGGTAAGCGTAGAAAGTAATTGGCGGTCGTTGGCTTTTTCCCTTTCTCTCATTCAATCTTTTAGCGTACTTTGGTCCACTCTATGAAGTTGCCGCCAAACTAGAGAGTGGTTGTAACAAGTCGCCTATAATATTCGAGTATACTTAAGGCAAAAAAAGAACGTTACAAACACAATGAAAGGGTTTGGAAGAGATCAGAGGAGTCGATGAAGCTTCATTCATCAAATAGCGCTTGACCCGCGGGGATCGCTGCGTTGCTAGCTGTGGCGTTTTAAAAGAACGCAGTTAATACGTCAATAGCACGCATTGGCAGGCATTGCTACTGAGACAAAAAAAAAAAAAAAAAAAAAGGAAAAAAGGTCAAAAAGCGAAGGTGATCATCCACCTGCCGCCAATCCATATCCTGATACTGCGACCTCGGCCACTGCTCGGTGCGCTGCTACTGCTGCTGTTGCTATATTTTGCTCTTATAGGGTTACACCACACCTTATGACTAGCTGGTGCTGAGGAGAATTGTGTCCAATAGCTGGAACAGGTAGCGTCATTACCGAACCCAAGAGATGAGAGTCATTAGACTTCCCCAGCTTTTACCTGTGCAACCTTGGCAAACGATTCCTAGAAATCAGTCGGAGACATAAATTACTGAGAATGAATACACTGCAGAGAACGCTTCTTTTCTATTCAATATGACCTGGACCTTTCTCGTCCGGCCCTCTTCCCTGGTGTGTCATTATAACCTGATGTATGGGTTCAAAGTTAGCTGCCCAACTCGTCTAAAGTTCAGAATAGATAGTTTAGGCCCAGAAAAATATGAGCATAAAGGCAAACACCACGTACACGCTAGACGTCTACGTTCAACTCTTGATAAACTGAGCGGTCGACCCCATCAGTCTGCACATCATACTATTCGAACACTTTGTTGTGTCGGACGCCAACGCGCAAAAGGCCTCGGGTCTTTTAGGGATCGTTGTCTACAGAAAAAAAAACAGACCATTCTGCCCCGCACATTACGACTGACCTAACCCTCATAATGCCCGTATCAGTACAACGTCAGTGCAGCGCGAGTTATCGAACAGTGGTCGCTTCAAACACAAGCCTATCGTTCCTACGAATTCTTAAGCGACTCTTTAGACAATCCGAATAACTAGAACGGATCCGATCAGACATGTGCAAGATACCCATTTTCTACTTACGGTCTGCATAGTTCCTCTCCTTGTCCGTATCTTACAACCACTTCTACTTGGCATGGGTCTACGACCACCTCTTTTTCGGTCAGTTAGGAAAGTAGCAGAAGTTTCCGATAACTCAACCTACTCCTGACATATCCGTTATCTGAGCTCAAGTAGGTAAAAGGCTTATTCGAACAAATTGCTTATTATTCTCTTGCTTAGCTGAGTAACGGTTATCTTGAGTGTCCAGTTTTACTTACGCATGCCCCTTCAGGACAATGAGCCGTAAAATTCTGAGCAAATTTACCTGAGACAGTTGTCAACTTTTTTTTTTATCAATGAATACTCAGTGTTCTACGATTTACTGTGCCAGTCAGTACAGGCACAATTGTCGTCAAACAATTAGGCACGCTTATGATAAACGTTAAGTGTGTAACTGATCTGAAGCTTAAAAGCCTAAAATCAAGTTAAGGCACGAAATATAGATAACGGGTAACGACGGCTGCGCTAACATATTGTGCGTAGCCTTTTTATGGACGTTTCTGATATTGTTCCTATTGAATACTCGCACCTTGGTCCCATTAGCGGGCAGCCATTTGAGTTTAGCAAATCCTTTTCTAGTGCAAATCGTATCCGGTGCTGTATATATTCGCACGTCAAGTATCCTATGCGATGCAATGACGCTATTGTTTGTCAACGCTTCCCTATGACGCCATTTGCAAAATAAAACCTATCCGTGAGAGTTGAGAAAATCTCGGTTGTTAATTAGGCTAATCTGTAGTTTTTTGTCTGCTGTATGTTGTAGGGCGCACGAGAGCATCTACCACGCACTGGGTCAGTCGACTATCATGTTCATGCAAGCTGTCCTTACCTTGGACATGGTAAGTACGACAAGCCTTTATTGAACACTTACTATTTTAGAGTTCGTTCTCTTTAACTAAATAACATTCAAAGCGATTCACGGTCGAATTTTAGCTTCGAAATGTAAACAGCGTTGCTACAATTCGGCAAGATATATTGTAGGAGAGAACATTTGCGCGTGCGTGAGGACCCTTGCTAGACAGGCTCGTAAACACAAGTTTAGGCCATAACGCATGTTAGGACGATAACTGTCCAATACTTCGAATATTATGTTATCGTAGTCTGTCATAATCTATCTAGCCAAACAGCATCCGAAAAACTAGTCGATGATAATCACACAATGAAAGGGGTGCTACCACCTCTGAGGCCCGGCGCCTTTTATAAGTTCGATCGAGCTCAAATAAACTATAACAGGTTTCTTTTTTAGCTTCCACATATACGCACTTAGATGGATATAAATACTTCTCTCTATCTGCTTCATTTTCACAATATGCACATCCATTAGTTAACCAGAAACGGAATTATGATAATCATTGGAACACGTCTTTTTCATTTTACGCAAAAACGTGTAATTGTACAGAGTATCTGTCTGCGGTTGTATCGCCGCCATAATAATCCTGTCTAAAATACTGATGTTGAGAAATTTCAGCCGTCATTCCATTGTTATCAACTTAGAGCGGTAATTTTTAGTCTGCTTATCGACCAGAGGTGTGGTATCGCACTCGCGTAAGTTGCGTTTAACACGTACCAAGTTCCTTGTCTTTAGGCTTTCTCGCTGGTGCCTCCGCAGTCGTCCAGTCCTTAAGGCTGGAACTGTTCAGGATATGAAGCGCTAAACCTAAAGAGGTTTAACCAGCTATGATCCTATCGAATCTATAATCTATCATTGGCGAGACATGCGGCTAGTACCAAATAGTGGCAGAAACACAACAACCACTAGCAGCAGTATACCATATAATGTATACACATATGGACGAAAGAATTGCGAAACTTTAGTAAGAAAAAAAAAACGCTTATTATTCGAGTTTCATAAAGGAGGTGGTCGGCAGCATTTTGCTTATAGGGGCGTCAATCGCAGCGAACGATGTTATACTACGGGCGGTAGCGTCGAATCTGATCTACTTTAGACCCTAGAGGTCTTGCTGATATTGAAGTTAAAATAAAATCAAGACCGCTCGTACCGATGGTACGAGCTACTATGGATCTAAGCGAGACGGCAGGCATACCTTGCTGGCCTTACGAAAAATCCTTTTTTAAATTTCTCAATCGAATTGCGCACAGATTAACTAGTGCCGTTCTTGAGACGTACGAAGGAAATCAGTCAATGTATTGCGGTGAAGTATGGCAGTATGGATGGTATAGGGGGTCAGCTGAGACCGAATGGCCTCTCTACGGGAACTATCGTGAGGGGTCATTCAGTTACCATGTTTTCGAATGTTGAAATCTGCAGCAGCAATAGCTGTTGCTGCTGGTACTTGGACAGCCATATATAGCGAAGTAAACGGTATCAATGGGCTCATTACCTGCTTAGCGAACACAATGCAAGAAAGAGAACTGTTCTCTCTGTCTAAAAAAGCGACGACCTAAGGCTAATCATTTGCCTCCCGGCCTTTTTCCTTGTCAAAGAAACAACACCAGAGAGGCAAAATGGTACTCTTTGCAATCGACCCCCACTGTAGAGGGTATTTGAATACAAAACAGAAACAGACAGGTAGAGAGCAATGAATATATGTAATAAGGGAGCAGTACGTGCATACATGTCGTTCTAAAAGCTTACATAACGCTCACAATATTGATATACAATACTTCAAAGAATTGAGATTCCAGGCAACCGTACTTCACTGTCTAGGGCAAAAAAGGACAAATTGTCAAACAACACTTTCACGTTTTATGTTGTATTTTTTTTATCATCGATATTTTGACACTTTTTCAAATTAGGTTTTATTAACAGAAACGTTAACGGTGCCCACAGATATCGCCTCCGCTTGATCCTAGCAAAGAAATCTTTTCATACCGCGAAGCATTAGATTGTTCGATCATAGAGAGACACGTTGAATCACACCAACATATAGAATAATACTGATGTGAGTTTGTCTGTGCATAGCCACCAGCCTCTTTCCATTTACAATTAAGTAAACAGCTTCTATGACGCGGTGACTCCCGCTGCCGGCGTGCGAGTTCTCCCGAAAAGACAGCCGTGAAATATAGATCCTTATTCCACTATGTAAATGCACAGATGGCACGCAACTAGGCACCCATGTAACTAAGGGTCCCTAAGATTGTTCGCCGTTGACAGTAGAGAAGAGGTCATCGCGCGGCTTATAGAGGGTCCAATCCGAGGAATCCACCTGTGCTTTTTCTATCTTCTGGTTTATTTCCATTCGGCTGCGGTGTCTCCATTGCGAAGCTCTCCTCACTCGACGAAGCAAAGTTAGGATATTCGCGCTTCGTTGCATTGAGTACCGGCCTTTGGCGCCTTGATCCGTCCCATGCTGATTTCCACTGAAGCCAAAGTATCGAGTAGCTGCAGAGAAGGTACGTACACTAGAAATAGTGTAAACGTCAGTGAGGATCGGGTTCCCTTAAGCATCACAAGGACCTCATCAGGAAAGCGTGTCCGTTCTTCCAATCAGCGCGATTCCAACGACGATTCTTGCCCGTGTCTATCCAACCCAACCCAACCGAGTCGAATAATGGCTCAGCTGGCCAGAATGCGGTCAATGGTGTCGCTGTTGTTCGTCGACCAAAATCCTATTTCCCCTCTTATTATGATGCCGCTCAAAGCTTTGAGGGCTGGAACAGAAGGCCAGAACGGTTACTTTCGCTACACGGAAGCTGGATAGCTGTTTCTTCTTGCTAGTCTCGTTACTGCAGCGTTCTCCCCGACGGGGTTTAGCGCCGCTAAATTACTGTCTACACCAGCCTGACATAACGGTACAGAGACGAACGGGCTAATACGAAAACAAAATGCTAGACAACAATGAATCCGCCAAGTAAATTAAATAGCTTAGTTATTTAACTTTTATCTCTATTGTACGATCATGTGGCAAACGTCGAACATTGGTACGCCACTTGTATTTGATATTATTATCAAGATTACTATTTAATAGTTATATGTTCTTCTTTAATCACTAGTTTATCTGGTCGTGATTAAAATCCAAAGCGAACAGTATGCCGGAATGATGAATAAAAATCTTAGCAAATATTTTGCTCCCGATAAGTTTGGCCATAGGCTACATGTATCCTGCGAACCGCGTAATACCACGAAACTTCTTGTAAGAAAGCTGTTCCTTCCCGTCCGCCTGCGTACAAAAGGTATCTGGTCCATCTAAACTTCCCTGCTACTTCAGGTGAAGTGCGCCGAATGGAGTCTGCCAGATATATTTAGTACGGGAGCATTAAATACCGACCGTTGTTTATACGCTTTCATGTAATGCAGCTGTTACTGCATAGGGCGAGATTAAAACGCCTCATAGAGTGTTTCATACCGTAGGGAATATATGTGTGCTGTATTGTGAGCTTTTATAGGCCAATTTTGAGGAATGGCGTCTAACACCCTAATAGAATCAAGTTAGGTTGTCAGCGGAAATTTTCCCTGCTCACAGCTATGACAGTTTTTCGTCTAATGTCCAAATCAGATATTTTTGGTATAACCATACTAGGTTCGCACCTTGCCAATGATTTTTCAGCTACTGCAATAACGTCAAGATATGTTAATTACGTTTGTATGTCTGCTGAAAGCACCGGAAACAAGCACGGCTAACCAATTTAGGCCAAATGTATAGTAAGTTTCCTGTCCTACTACTTCAAGTGCGCTTGAAGTTTTTGAAAACGAAGAGGTTTTTCGACCCACCTATCCTGCCATATGTCATTAGCCTGTTAGATTCAGCAGCAACCAGTTTCAACATATTTCAGAAGAACGAACCCATTGATAGGTAGGAATGACAAAGAGTTAAAGTATATAGTACATATTCGGAAGCGCCTCTTGGTTCCGGCGGGTCCTCGAAAAAATTGTCTCGACTTGTTGGGTGAAACCCGCAAGGTACTTAATGGCTCTAGACACAAACACGATCGTAACTTGCAGTCAGTTTTTCTCATTCGGGTCCTCGTATGTTAAACCGCTTATCATCGACAATATAGCGACATTTCCTCCCGAGCCACTCAGCTTCACTGACCATTGAGTCATTGATTTCGATAAGCGGATCATATCGTGCAACAGCGAAAATTAGAAAGTTAACGTTGAGGAGACTTTTTTACAATATGTGTTTTATAATAATAAAGTAAAGAATAGTAACAGGTCGTTATCAAGTACAAGCTACAAGTGCGCTTTTCGCAAGAAGTGAAAACGTGTAGAAAGTTTAAAATTCCGTTATAGATTATGCCCCGCAATCTACTCATATAACAGCCGTAATCAACGAGCTTTATTTGTCCGTTTTGATGTCTGCCCTCGGTGCCGAACGCAGTTGAGTCAAATCAAATAAGCCTACTAAACGCTGGTCTGAGTATTACGAGAAATACGGTGCTTCATGCAACGCACAACTACATTGTGTTCCGTAGAGCTCGGTACATCTGCGTCGCTAATATTCGTAAAATCACATCATAGCGTTCGTGGCTATTGGCGGCTAATTTTGCTTCCAAATCAATGCTTTCTTCTCACGGCTATTCATAGCACTGCTGACACAGTAAACGCGCGCCCCTGCTCTTATCTAATTTCTGCGCGTGTTCGACGTTCCCCAGAAAAATTAAGTTAAAAATTCAGGTTGTTTAGTGTGAAATCTGCGCTAGGAAACACGGCAAGCTCGATGTTGTACTAGGTGTCTACAGATTAGGAAGCTGATAGAGCGAGACCAGGCGTGAATAAGATAGGTACGTGCGGTATTTTTCCCCTAAGGCCGACTTCCCTTGTAGGATATGGCCTTCGAGTTCAGTTAAACTAACGTGCATATGACATATTTAGCACTGAGTGTCTTGCTTCGTCGTTGTTTTTAATCCTGAGCAAAGGACGAAGGCCTGCTGCTAGGACGTACAGTTGCGACATGTCTATTTTAGTCACTGCGTATTCGCTAAGATTAGTCGGTCACGGGCAGTGGGGATCAAACAGTGACGTGGACGATATCGTAGACGGGGAGCCCGATGCCACCGTACACGGACGTATGTGAAAGTGAGGAAAAAGGCCGGAAAAGGCGAAGACGGCCAGACCGAGATTACAAAACGCGTTCCACGAAGCAAGCGATCCACAAAGATCAGTTCTCTTTGGGTGCTTTCCACTACTATGTTATTGCGTTGGGCGAGCTGAAGCAGCATAGGTTCGATGGTGGGTTAAGCGATATGATGTCCCTATGACCGTATCGCTGCGTTTAGACAGAAAAATGTGGATCGGACGAACTGTCAATATTTAATATAAATGCATAGACTGCTAATATCGACTGATAAATTTCTTAAAAGTAAAGATTTTTGAACACAAAGCACGTTGCGTTAATACGTACCGTACTCTGTTCGCCGAAGTGCTCACTCTACATTGTTTTCTTTCTTTTGCACATTAGCTCTGTCTCACAAATGTGGAACTTTCGTGATCACGTGACAAGATGTGCTGCGTATCGATAGAAATCAGAACTTGGCATGTGTAGAAATATATTGATGAGGTTATGTTGTGTTCCTGAGGCAATTCGTAATCATATGGAGCATGTTTACGTTCTTAATTGGCGCTGTTTACGTCAGAATTTGTAACGTTATGAGGTCCTAAACGTATAGTAAATCATGGAAAATAACATGTAGGACAGAGACAAGGGTGTTACACATATATTTAGAAATCCGTGAAGTTATTAATAGCTATTCTTTATATTGTACTATTTTTCTGATAGCATTCAAGCGGTAGACGCATACACGTTCACCTGCCTGATAATAAAATTCATTCTGTGACAAGGTACCTTTCTTTCATGATTTTCGGACCAATCATGGCTAAGACTGAGTTGAATATCTATCGACTCTAAATATCAGTACATCTTATTAGCTCACCTGTGGACGAGGTTCAGTTTATGTGTTGTACATGGTGCAAACTCTCTTTATTTTCGCAGGCTGATATAAAGGCTGCCCAGGAAGCTATTCGGCAAGGGGTTGAAGTATGTCAGCGATTTCGTAGGCGCTCTAGTGCTGTGTACCGCATGCTCGTACGACCCGACTACAACAGTTATACTGCGGAAGAGCTGCATGCCGAACTTTGCTACGCTGAGTGCCTGCTCGAGAATGCCGTATTGACGTTCGTCGAGGACCAGTCGCTCGTGACGTTCATTAAGGGAGGACTCAAGATCCGTTCATGTTACCAGTCATATAAGTAAGTAACATTATCATCTTTCGTTTCATTCTTTCGCAAAACGTCATCACGAGCACGATCGTCGTGTATTTCCTCTGCTGACAGCATTCTAACTCGATTTCTATGTAAAAACATAATCTATATGCACATATATATATATACAGGCGATTAGTGATAGTCACACGAGGATCAGTGACAGCTACGATGCTGGGAAGAGTCTATTAAAGGCTCTAAACGGGCTTTTCAACGAGCTTTTTTCCTTTTGTGCCTCCTTTAAACAGGAGAGAGTTATGGATAAAAATTGGACAATAATCGGAGGCTGTTACTTGAGGAGCGTATTTTCACCAAAGTAGGCTTTGTTTTTATTTTCTGAAATAGTAGTTATTTATATCGTGTGAAAAAAGCCCTCGCTATTCCTCACTTATATTTAGAGGTTCGGCATCAAAAGCTTGTCTCCATTAGGAGTTTAATTCGAATGGGTTTTGCTGGACCTAGTTCCAACAGCCCTATGAAACAGCATGACGACGATAGAAGCGCCTGAAACTACTACCTCATCTTATTTGCGTATTTTTTCATTTGCTATTTTCCTAACTAGTTATATCTAATAGTAATTTTTGCCAACGCCGGCGTGGCCGCATGCTTGTTAGTTATCGTTACCATGGCAATACATTAAATGAGATGCGCATTAGCCACTCGAGCCAGACTGCGCTGTAGAGCTTCTTGCCGGATTTGTTCAAAACGATCTCAAGACCGTCGATTTCTGCAAGCAGTGTAGATATTGCGGTTAGATATGTAGAGGGGCGTAGGAAGCCCCTGTCATAGTGTACTATAATTGATATTCGTGACTTACGTTTGAGCCGTTCGAGAGTGGCACTCCAGCACGGCTGGTCGTGGAGACTAACGGTTACCTAAGCAATGACAGTCAGGTAAATTCAGTCGACTCATATACAAGTGAATACGACGAACGCGGTTGATACATGCCCTGACGTATGAGAAATATACCGTGTTCGCTGTAATGTATATATCAGTACGGCAGTGTATTTGATGCCGAGAAGAGACCACGTATGCACAGCGTATTTACGCGTACGTCTGCACACGCCATTTTGTTATTGTTATATTACCCAAACGAATAACTGACTTGGTGGCCAGCCACTAAACGAACCTCTTGCGGTACTAACTTTGCTCCGGTATTATGGCATTACGATACCGAAGCAAACAATTACAAACTTACATATGAGTATAGACGTATACGTTTATGCACAGCAATGTAAGGGCGGAGACGTGAGAATGTATCTTTAACGACCGTAATATATTGCATGCCGTGGTCGCTCGGGCCAGCGTCTTCTTAGGTTGGCAACAACGTCTGCGGCCTCCAGGCCTATTTGCATTTAGCAGCAACTTTTCGAAATATCAGTTTTTCTGTGCTACCCCTGCCGGTTGTTTCCGCACTTTTTCTAATCTGTATCAACCCTGGAAAATACCGAAAGGTTGGAGAAGTTCGTTCGCACGCGAAACGATATGCCCACTGAACAAACTAGAAAACTGCTGTGAACATTTGGCGACGATTCTCCCACAATCTATTAGACCTTGCACCCGTTTTTCAAATGGACTCGCCCAGTCAAAAAGAAGCCGGCCGGGTTCTAAAGCTGTCACTGCTGCCGCCGCCGCCGCATCCAATTGGCTCTGTCGACCCAAAAGCTGTATGCAAACACTTATCAAGATTGCACCTACCATTTCTACTATAATAGTGCGAAACGCTTAGTACACCATGCGACACTCAATTACTCCTTCCGTGGAGACCTACCTTTAGTTCAGCGTAAGAAGCGGGGGGCTTTAGCTAATTGAAAAGTATTCCAACTCATCTCAACAGGGGGAAATCGAGGCGATTTTACCCTCGTGGCCCGGGGCCATCTGCGATTCGGACCTGTTCACGAATGCAGAGAAGAAAGCAGACGTAAACAGACAGCTGAAGATGAGTGCACGCTCACTGAACGCCTCCGATTTCCCTCGGCCAAACCTCGGTGCTACTTTTTCATTGGTTGCCCTGATTAGAACATCCCTGTGTTCCGAGTTTTACGTCCGTTATCGCCGTTAAGCATTACATCAGACGACTGGTTCTCAGCGTAAAACGAGGTGTGTTTATACCTGGCTTGGAATTTACACCTAGATTACCACGTGTCTCTAGGATTAGTAGGAAAAAAAAAGAAACAACGTTAGAACACCCAAGGAAAACGACCCGTCCTGGCATATTTAGCGCGTTCACTTTTGTCCTATCTCTGCTATTAATCATGCGAGTTATTCTACGAAGGTTTTTTCACTTGCGTTTCTTTTTTTGAGGCTTTTGCCTCCTTGTGCCTCACGTCGCAACGTTAATACACATATATTACGTATTCTGATGCTCGATGCGCCCTGGTCTAATTTTGGAGAATATTGATAAACTACCACTACGAAGCAGAACGCTGATATTTCTATGGCGTTGTTGTCCGCCACTGGTTAGATCACTGAGCTGATTGCATTGATGACTGGAATGCAAAGCTTCTGTAGTCTATACGATTTCCGTGTCTGCTTTGTTGTTTTTCATACATACGCTGACGCCAACAAACACAGAAGCTGCGAGGTATATTTACGGCAAGGGAATTGCTAGACAACGCCGAAAAAATAAGATAATTTGGTTTTTTATGTCGGTTGCGATTTGGTGGCCATCGATAATAGGGGCAGGTTTAGTATCGCCGACAAGAAGCCAGAGAGGAAAGAGTAGAGAAAGCAAGAAATCTTGTTAAGCGAATCCACCAAACAGAAATAACGATCTATAAATAGCCAATAAGCGAGTTTATTACCGGTGTGTTAGCTAAATTGTAGACCGCGGACTTTAATAGTGCCAAGTGTAACGTACAAATAACATGCGTGGCGTCATTCAGTAACATGGAGTGGTTGAATCGGCGCTGCGTTTGAGGGGCTCTAATTGACATTTATACTACAATCTATGGCATCAGTATGTGTGTGGCTGTATGTAGGCCGGAAGAATTGTCAGGCACGAATTTGCTTTGGTCCCCATGATTGACGAGAACGGCACTCCGACGAGCTGCAGGCAGGTCTACACAGCACGAAACGATAACCCTGGTAATGCCTTAAAAGTAGTTTTCCTCACAAAGAGCTACTACCTCAAGTATTTATGCTCGGATATGCTTGTGCTTGTCTACTGTTGCCAAACAGACATGGAACGGCGGTACGAAAAAAGCATACATGTATACGATCCATTCCTTGAAGAACGTCGCACCTAATTAATGGATAAGAAATGATTTAGCGGCCAAGCTCAAGCTTGTGAACAGAGCGACTCGCCAAAACATGGAAACTGGATGGACTAGCTCGAAAGCTAATTAAAAACATAATTATTAGGCAGTATCCATGGCTTAAGTTCTGTTTACCTCAACCTGGGACAATTCTAGAGCAACGTTCTTCGGCACTGTGGATTACTGCAGTGCATTCGCACATACACCGCCGCCGCCGCCTCGTCTTCTGAGCTCAGCTTGTTTAGCTACTCTTGATCGTTATCATAAGTTTTTCTGGTTGGGTCAGAAGTTGGGATAGCACAGCAGCTAGTAGATCTAGGTTCTTCTACCTCCCTCCAATAGGTCTGATTTCGCCACAACCTGAGTGGGCATCGAAAAAAGCGCTATTCTGCTGCTCGATGTCCCCTAACCTACATAGGCGTTGAGTGAAGATCCATTATGTTGCTTGAGATTTCCCTGCAATTAGGCGGACACCGGGAGATACGTAGCAGTGGCTTTTGACTGCTACTGACCATGTCACAAAGCGCAGGGCCGGGCATAATCCGCCATTTTTTTGTCGATGACAGGATTCGCCTGCTAAAATCCGCCATTCGGCATCGCTTCCGTTACAGACATAATAGTTCACTCTCGTACGACCACTTGTAGATGCAGCGTTGCAGGAAACAGAAAACGGTCGGGCCGCTGCTGTTGTTCTTAACGTCGTTCGTTGCACTGCAGAATGTGAAACTTAGAGGCAGCCTCGCTATTGCGTCGAACAGTGTCATCGTCTTTTGTTTCTGGAGAAGAGAGTTCGCTGCTGCTGCTGCTGCTGTTGTCTGCTAAATCGCTTTGGGCTGGTGGGATCTGGGGAGTACTTGGAAAAGCTCGTTAGAGGACTCACGTCTCAAAGACCGGTTTGCAAGCCTATAATAACGGCGGCGTACGACTGACAATGGAGCAAGTCCGATGGAATTTGAGTAGGTTGTTCTGAGTGAGTGCACGGACTATCCAGAGAAAGATAAAAAAAAAAAACAAGCGTAAACATGGTTGAATGTCGGCGCAAATAGAGGGCCCGGCCAGCGACCTGTGCAGAAATTCCTGATTACTTCTGATAAGTCTGTGTACAATGCCAAAAGGCCATGTTGCAAAAGCAACAAGATAAGCAGTTTTGTCTGCTAGCACGAACTGTGGGATCGGGTCGACAGGATTACAAAGGCTGATATGGGACGGAAAAGATATTCGACTGCATCTGAGCCGTATGCCAACAGTATCTAGTGTAGCACAAATGACAACAAACCGTTGAAAAAAATCAATCGGAACTAACGAACATAGGAGGTGTTGTTTTCTAGCATAGTAATGTCAGGCCATATACATGTTTAGCTAGGTGAAAAAGGTTGAGAGAACTTAGGTGGAAAATTTTGACCCCTCCGCGGTATAGCCCGGATCTTGAGTCATTAGACTATTATCTGTTTCAATCTCTGCAGAACTTTCCGAATTGCATTGGTCTCTTTTCAATGGAAAAGTGCAAGAATCACTTGGCAAAATTTTTTACCACAGGGGTTATCTCTATAATGATAGCATTATGGTTTTAACAGAGAAATGACAAGGTGTTATCGATAAGAATGGCTCATATTTATTAACATTGTTTCAAACTATAAAGTACGTTTTTGCTTCAATTTTGACTTAAAGATAATCGATTCTTGTTTCGACACTCCGGCAAATAAGCGACTAGTATAAGCTTTATTAAAAAATATCACGTATTCATGTATTACTTGCATTACTGCTATATTAATTATAGGGAGTGTATGCAAATGCTGGCAACGCGAAGTTGGGAGGATTCCCGTGAGAAACGGCACTTCGAGAGCGGCGTCCATATGGGAGTTGGAGCCTTCAATCTGGTAAGTTCCCGAACGCGTGTTTGCGAATCCCCTATTTCTTAGGCATAAACGTGCCAAACGTGTCAGGGTGTAACGCTGGATTATCCTGAACGGACCTCAAAACGCTGCCAGCTAGATACACTGTGAACAAGACGTCAAAATAGATATGTGAAATCGAAAACAAGGCACTTTCGACTGTTACAGGATTAAATAACGACCTAAATGATATTTCGCGGCAAATTATCTTGATTGTCGCGCGACGCTAGGCCTTTTTATTAGTCAAGAGCTCATAATACTAACAAGAGGGCATAGCAACCTTAAAAGCAGCGCTTCTAGTGCTAATAAATTGCGGGGTGACAGATTGTCAACATCGATGACACCCCGAGAGTAGTTTGTTTATGCTATTTATGCGCGTAACAAATGCGCGGACTTGTCGTGCTGTGTTTGAAGTCACTTCGGTGTCCCGATCGACGTCCCCGTAAGCTCGATGTCATGGTTTGAAGCGATTAGAAACTTAGCGAACAGTTACTCAGAATACTCGCGAATATAACAAGGGTCAAATTATTATACGCTTACATCATAAATCGCTTGGGCAACAAAGTCTAAGATAAATAAAAATAAATTTTTCTCTAAGCGGCGCGTTCTCAATTGTTAAGGTACAAAACAAAGCAGTAGTTATGGCTAGTTGTTTCGCTATTCGCTGTTGTATTCCTATATGAACTGACTGTTTGATATTAGGAATCAGTATCAACGTAGTGGGCGTATTGGTTTTGTTGATTTTCCTTTTTTGTAGAACACCCCGAAGCTGTGTAGATTTTGGGTGATTTCTGTCAGAGTCACTCAGTTCTTTTTGAAATGGGTTAATTACATCGTAAAGGGCGGACACTAGCATTTCTCCAGAACTTATAGGGCCTAATGCTACTAAAAAAGTTTGATGACTTACGACTTAGGAAGAGGTTGAACGCTGTTAGCTGGAAGTAAAAGCTGTTTCTTTCTGCTATGTCTGTTTTGCTTGCTTACTGTGGTTTCACACAAATCTTGCGATTCTTGTTTATCCTAGCACGCTGACCTCTGATGAGCTGATAATAACCGATTCTATATCCCTCAGAGATTGCTGTCGGATTTAGAGTATCCGGCTAAATTACGATGTGCTTTGGAATCGGAAAGCTCTGACAGTTTTCCCGGAGAGGACAAGGAAATGACAGAAATCCAAGAGCAAAACACAGCAGAGTAGAGAATTTCGCAGGACTCGTTCACAGTGTCCAGCTTACTCATATAGTCACTGGCTCCTAATAGATTTTTGCTCGTCGTCTGACACGACTATGACAGCATGCTATGACGGCACAGTTTTCTCTACCTACCTCCGGGATACTTGTGAGATATGATAAATCGCTTGCATGAAATGTACCGTCATTCTTCATCGTCGACAGGTGCCAAAAATAATTCGGGGTGTAATGATGTCGTGACGGCGTTATTTTCTAAAAAGAAGAGAGGGATAGTACAGTATTAGAAGACATTTCACGCTAACTGCGACCAAGTGGCAGGGATTATAAACAAGCAAAGAGAGAGAGAGAGAGAGAGAGGGAGGGGGGGGGGGGGGTGAAATCCGTAAGCGTCACGTACGATCTGCGATATTTTCAAGTCGGCAGTCGGCGGAATATTTGTGCGGTGGACTAAAATGGCCTGAGTGATAAAGTGTTCAGTCACGGTCGTTACGGCGACGATATTGCAACACAGAGGGATTGTTATCGATGGCGGACTTTAAATTTAACTAGATTCAATCGCATTTTACTGGGCGATTACTGCAACTGTGTAAATCACTTATGATCCTTATCCTTAAATCACTTAAGATCCTGTGCGATAATTAGGACACATCGGTACTAACACTTTTGCTAGCAGATATGCAAAAAAACGCTAACAACTTATTAATTTACTAGTATCATTCTGTTGAATATCGATATATTTGCGTAGTATAAAGTATACCCGAACCGTGATGGCTCACTAATTGTATAATTAGCGATTTAGAACGACGTCGTAACTCATATTATATGAAAACATAATGTTGAATCAAATTGTATAATTAGCTTAAATGTATATATATATATGTTCATGCGCGTACACGGAACTTCGCAGTACTTGACGATGTCGCTTAATGAACGAGAAAGTTTTTGTATTTTGAGATACTGCCACTGTCACGAAATCCAGAACATGACTTAATGTACCGTTGTGTCCTGTTTCGATAATGATGTCTACGTAAATTCGGTTCTAAATCGTTAAAGATACATATATATTATATTATAGTAGTGTAGACACGTAATTCTATGCTAGTATGATTAGTAGATAGATAGATAGATGGTGAGTAGCTTGAAAAGCACAAAAGATGTAGCTCAAAAAAATGTTTAAATGCCTCGTAGCCCATAGAAATGACTTCCACTCTTTATCTAAACAGCTAATTATCAAGTGTTCATGGCTTGATCCGCATAAGATGCAAATCTGTGCGCATCTTCATATAGCATTGATACATGTAGCATCTACGTGTTATTGTAATAATACGTCGACCCCAACGTGCGTTTCTATCCGGCGTTTGTTGCTGGTTGATTTACCCCTTTACAATTGGCACTTGTCTGCTTCGTTCCCAGATGTTAGACCTTCTCCTGAACGTGAAACAACTACAACAAGCCATAAATAACGGAAAAGCACGTCCCCCACGCCATTGTATTTCCGTGCGCTCCGTCAATCGTTACAGGCAACTGCCTTAAAACGGTCTTCCCTTAATTCCTGCCTAGGGTCGTCGTGTAGCAACGATACTGCCTACAAGAAAATGATCACGGTGTTGACGCACAATGGCGCTTCGTGACTAGCCTGAGTCCTTCCAGATCGTCCTTTCTTTGCTTGTTTGTTTTTGTTTTATCGTTGCATCTCTACGCCGCACGTTACCCTAGCGAATTTTCTTCTATACTGAACGAGACTTTAATCGGAATCGTTTTCGAGTGCAGCCGTTCCAACTCACTCTCTCGAGGTCCATCAGTCCAATTTTCATTCGTGCAATATTATCCGGTTAAAAGCGCGCGTAAAGCAGTTCCGAAGAACGACAACCAGCTGCTACTCTTCCTATTGTAAGTATTGTGTCCTTTGTCGATGATTCTTGTGCTCCTACTAAAAACGCTCCTTATGGCAAACATACGGGTAGAACAAAGCGGAAGTGATGCCAATACTCTTACGATAGGCATCACAATATTGAAGACGTGATCAGTGTCGACGACAAGCTCTCAGCCAGCTCCGATGGGAACAACGAGTGACGGCTCTCAATGGTAATGGCGCAGTCTTTGCCGACACCAGCAGCAACCGTAGAAGCCTATTGTTCGCCTTTGTTTTCCTACGATCCGCATGTCCGACTCTCTCTCTCTCACCAATGTATGTCTGTGTTCGTTGACTACCTCTTATGCTACATGGTAAAGAAGAAAAAAGATATTCGCTATCGCTGGGCGGAATCGGTGGCGACAACGTCGATTGAGCGTCACAGAGCGTCGTCGATGCTGACTTTCGCCATATTACTGTACGTCAATGTTAGGTTGCGATGTATTCGCAAGCTTGGTAAGCTTAATATTCTAAGTACCGATCGTTATGTATGCCACTAGTACATCGCCAGCACTCACCAGCATCATCAACTCTTATAGCACGTCATGACGGGCGGCCGAAAGAGGAACTCAACAAAACAAATCAATTGCCGCCACCCTCTCGTCTCGGCTATAGCCAACCGTTAGCTAACATTCGTGAGCTGACGAGTTTACGCCGTTAATTTGGCTTCATTCCTCGCTCAAATACAACAAGACAACAAAGCCAGTTGCATTGTGCATCAGGTAAACGGTCAGGCAAGTTAAAGTAGCTGAATGAGAAAACCAAGCCGTCACCGGTGATTGACACAAATCGCCGACACTTTGCCTTAGAGCTTACCCGCTACTGTTTTCCCGAGCTGGGCACCAACATAAGGCAGATGATACGTACACACTATGTCAGTCATGATGCTGAAAAGGCGAAAAGGGCGTGTCTCTATTGCTACTACGGTTGTTCTAGACGTTGCCTCGGCCGCTACTTCATCACTTCATTTGTAACATGCATTGACGCGACAGTGGCGTTCAGGCGTTTCTACTACGGTCATGGAGACAGAGTTGAGGAACGAAAGCAAGTACGTATCGCACATGTTCTCTCACAGAACACTCACCGTCGTCGCCTCCGTTCCCGAAATTCCTTTTGCCTTTTTCTACGATACTTTACTGAGCCTTCGTGGACTCGAAAGCCGCTGTGGTGTAGTCGATATCACTTCATTCCTATGATGAAAGCATGTTGTATTCGGCGTCACAACAGGCATGCCGAAACTTCGAACATATTCTTTGACCTTTTCGTTACCTTGTCTATCTCTGTCGTGCTCTGTCGATCACCTCTCCTGCGGTACCGTAATAGTAGTAACAGGACAAATTTTCATCGCGTGAGAAGTCGAATGATGCTGAGAAAGTATTGGCAGCTGCTTGGCTGCATAGGCAGTACCAGTAGGCTGTAAGCATTCTGTCCCCTTGGCAACAAATATCCTGCGGATGCCCCTGTAAAATTTAGTGACAAACAGAGATTACATCTGATAAGTGCGTGCATGGCAAAGAGCTATGAATAAGTAGCATAGATAAACGTCGAGCATAGCAGCTCCATTGTTTGATGTTTTTCCGTCGCTACCTTGGCTAGCAGTGCGCAGGATTGCCGAACTGCTATTGCTTATGAATGATAAGAATCGTTAAGTTATAATCAAACAACGAGGCGATCTGTTTGGCTAATAAATTCCAAGATACTTATACGAGATAGGTAACTTCACCGTTAAGTAAATGAAAATAAGAACTATGGACGTGACAAACACTTTACTGAGAACCTATCAGAGTTAATTTAACGCGATATACCCATAGTGTAGTCAGCCTATTGTATTTACGATCTATTATACAACCAAGGGTTAACAGGTGGCCATTTTTTTCTTTCAATTTGATTTAAGTAGAAATTTAGTAATTTCTACTTAATTTTTCCCATACCCATCGACTTCTAATAAAATGTGTCCTGTCATTTCTTTTGCTTTGCCATTGTGGCACATTTCAGATGATTTCTCAGCTGCCAACACGTATTCTGAAGCTGCTAGAGTTCATCGGCTTCTCAGGGAATAAGCAACTCGGACTACAAGAGCTCGAGATCGGTTGCCGCCAATGGGACACGTTGCGCGGTCCTCTTTGTAGTATTGTCCTAATTACCTACCATACTTTCATCCTTTTTATCCTCGGTACGTATACTTATACCTTTCACATTCTTGCCTATGCAATATACAAAAGGAGAAAGCTAACAAAGTAACGTAATAACATAATAATATACGCAGCAGGAATTATTCCTATTGTCTAAAACTTCTTCTCACGTTTAGCAGACGCCGCGCAACATTTGATGTTTTCTCTATCGCCATCACACGTGAGCCGGATCTGAGCAGATCCTTTTCGTCGTAGAATATTAGAATGAGTAAATTAAAAAACAACAACTTGACAACCATCCACATCCCTCAAGATGTAACCATCATCGCTAGCGCTTCGCCCGGATGTTTTCGATTGCATACTCCAACGTCCTTAGCTGCCCCTACCTAATCGGCATGTCCCAGTCTATTTGATTGTGACGTCCTATATTCCTGTTTTCTTCTTCGAGATGTCTCCAACGCGCCATTGTTCGGATGCTGAGTTTTCCCCTATCGTTCGGGCTAGGCCAGATGTTTTCGTCGTTTCCCGGATCTACCTCTAAAGATACGAATCGCCCCCCCACACCGCCAAGTTAGCTCCACTCGATTCGACTTAGCATAGGCGATATCGCTATCATTATTGTGCCCATTTTCCATTCCCCGGGTTCTCGACTACGGACATATAACGACGCCCACGATGACAAACAATGCAGCAGTAGCAGCCGGAATGACGGCGAAGCCAGTTCCTCGCTTAAAGACGAGTGCACACTCGAACGACAAAGTGATCAGTAGGCGTATGTGCTTTTTCGCGGTTTTCGTTGCAGGTTGCTTGTTGTTAGTAGCTTGTCGTTGCTAGTGGCTGGCGGTTATTTTGGCTGAAGTCGTTAGCTGACGGGCTGCGCGGATACAATGAATGGCTACAGTGATGCACAAAGGCTAAGGACCTTTTCGATTCGGCCGATGGTCGGTTGGTCGCCTTTTGTTAAGGACAAAGGCAGATGAAAGGAATGTTGAGAGTAGGAGTATCAATGGTCCGACGGGGGTCAGACAATAGGTGAATGGCAAAGACAGCTATTGCAGCGAAACGTTTAACGGTTGACGTTGAGTTAATGCATAAATGTACTCCGAAGCAGATGCCAAGTGGAACGGGTGCGAAAACTTCGGAGGATCGACCCCGATCAAAATAATCTGACAACAACGATTATCAGAATGATATCGATCATGCCTACCATGTGTGGGTTGAAAGTGTTGTATTGCTACAGAGGCAATACGCCTAAGAGTAGACTTTCTCGGAGTATTAAGAAGAAAGGATTAGAACAAATGAATAGAAAACGTGTACCAGCAGAAATAGTCACAGTTAAAAAAAAAATTGCATGAAGCTACTACATCTAAAGCAAGGGACAAAATTTTATAGTGTTTATAAGGTTAATTGAAGTTTTCTATTTTTGAGCATTGATTGCCTCGTTTAGCGTATCACGTATATTTTTTCAGTCGAGCAAGAAGATTTCAAAATCGAATAGATTAAATATTAACCGAAAACGGCATAAAAAATATATGAAGTTGGGAAAGCTTTCATGGTGTGAAATGAACGGCGGGGCTAGACTTCGTGGTCGAACAGAAGCGCCAGTTCTATTTTTGTTAGCTGTACGTTTGCGCTACACTCTGGCCTATCCGATGCATACGCTATCGTGCATCCTATAAATTATGCATGAATATTAGCGCCACTATCGTGTGGCTAGTCACCGCATCCTGAAACGTTATCATCTTTCCGCACGAAGACAGCTTGTGCTCTGTGTGACGTTGACGCGGTGCAGTTCAGTGTAGTATCTCATTTTATTGATGTAAGCAATTACGGTTTCATATACGATAGCTCATTTATTAGTTCATGTAATCGGTCTGTTCCGCTTACAGGTAGATTAATATTGAAAATTTAAATAAGACGCAACAATGTAATTGACATAGTCTAGATGAGATTATGCTTTTTATCCCTTCTTGAAGTCGACCATTTTTAGTTAGATACCGATCTGCTTTCTACGTCCACTGTGGCGTAAACACAGCATTTGCACCGAAGGCGAAGATTCTAGGCACTGCAAGAAAAAGGCCAGGGTATGGATAATAGACCGCCATAAACGCTACAAGCGCATTTCTTGGCTCTCGAAGCCCCTATCGATTTCGCTACCTCCCAAGTTCCTTCAAATCTTCTACGTTAAAGAAATGCAGCATTTACTTAACAAGCAGCCACAGTTTTAGGTAGAGATTTATTCTGGCCATGGCATGCCCCTTGCTCGATTGATTGGTGCGGTAACTTACACTGTCGATCCGTCAAAGCAAATACCAAATCTACTGTAATCTCGGCCTTCTTTGGCTTACCAGTTACCTGCACGATGCAAATCTCTGTCCTCGCTGTTAGCGAGCCGCAGCCTGCCTATTTCCATATTTTTCCTTCCTATATCTATACATATTTGCGCTTGTGGTATTACCTTGGACGCTTTTTATGACAAGCTGTAGTTATGCAGAACCGCTCCAAGGGCGTATCTCCGAACTCACTTTAGAACAATAGCGATGCATGTCTGTTATCTGATGTTGGGTGTTCGGAATTCTGTAAGGCTGTTCGCCCGCATTTGCTCCATCTTTCTTCCCGCTTACCCTGTAGCATCTCTACGACATGCGGCCTTGTTCATGCAGACTGTACTGAAGAACGCTCTCTTGCGCTCATTTCGCCTCCTGGCCCTGATTTGTCTCTCTAAATGTTTTTCAACCCCAACAATTAGTTCGCTGCATCCCCGCCGTCCTGCGTTGCCTTACAAGGCAATCCTGTTCAAGCCTGCCGTGTTCTTACGGCAGTTCCACTTGCGTCTATGAGTGTGTACTTAAACCATGGGCACAATCATACCAGTTCCGACGATTCCTGTCTCTTTGCTCGAGCCCAGAAAAGTATGAGGACACCTGCTACTTCTAGCATTTACTTCTGTTTTTTTGCCGCCGCTGAGGCAAACAGCCAGCTGCCTGCTCAGTCGACTTGCCGATCGCATTCCGTACGACAGCTATCTCCGAAGCACAAAACTGACAGCGGCACGTGCCGATATTTTACAACGTAAAAAATTGTAGTTTTGAGAGGTAGTTGCCTGTTCTGCATGGCATTTTCGCTTCCGAGGCACCAACAACACAGGTGTTCGCGGCAATATGACCTATTCGTTCAACTGAAGTCTTCCGACATGCTGTAGCTAACTAGCTAACCATTATATCTACGCTTGCAAATCTCCTAGCTGCTTGCGGCTTGGTTTTTGAGCTTTTTAGGGTTCGAAA
This sequence comes from Varroa jacobsoni, assembly GCF_002532875.2. NCBI lineage: Eukaryota > Metazoa > Arthropoda > Arachnida > Mesostigmata > Varroidae > Varroa > Varroa jacobsoni. The sequence continues at coordinate 81,731 of NW_019214598.1, forward strand.
AGCATAGCGGTAAGCAAAGGCATCGGGAGAAGCCTTAGGGATCAAACGCACGTATCAGACGTGTATAGAAGTACGTATATCTATATATATATATATAGATCCGTCGTATATATATATAGATGAATCCGTTCAAGCGCAGCCATAGACCCAATTTTCGCGGCCACAGGAACAGTGGTATTAGTAGCTGGGGTTGAGTCAGTCGTGGTGGTAGGGGCGGTGGCAGCTGCAGCAGCTGTTAATCTAAAGAGACTCGTCGTTTTGTGTTTCACGGAGACCGGCTGGCGTTTTGGCGTTCTCTTGCTTAGGTTAGGTATTCCTCGTGTGGGACGTTGTTCACTTTGGCTCAGTCGGTACTGTGCCAGCTGCCGAACTTCGTGCTAAGTTCAGCTTCTTTCTACGGGCCCTTCTCCGCGTGGCTTGGCAGCCCGTTTTTCTTCTCGCACATCCTAAGTTTGACCCGGAATTTGCCGGCTTGCTATTCAGCATCCGCTTGCGCAGATGCCTGCCATCGTCGCCAATCTTGTCCCATCTTGGACTACCAGGCACCACCGGAGCAGCTTGAAGCCAACGCTACCGCACGATCTGTAACAATAGCACAGATGAAAATACAGAAAACTTCACTGAGTAGCTGCGGAGGCATTTGCAGTCGTAGCCAAACGAACATGATTGTCCGAGAGACAGAAGTCAACTGCAGACAGTGCTTAAAGCAGAGCTATGCATCATGAATATTGTGCACGTTTTGATCATCGTTTCTTTATTCCACCTCCCAGATTCCTAGCCATCTTCTCCAACTCAATTTTGATGAAAGCTCTACATCAGCAAATGGGCGAACGAGGAGGCGTCTGCGCGACTGTTTGTCGTTATCTGGTATGCGTTCCTTGGCCCACATAGATGAGGAACTAGGTCTCGTCTGTCCTCAACGGGCGGCGGTACATCGGTTTTGTAAGGCTACCATAGTGAGCTATGAAAGGGCAGTGAGCACATTTGCTTTGAGTGTGACAGATTAGCGCCAGGTTCCCGTGATAGCTTAAAGAGCAACGAATTTGGCCACTGATTAAAGGATCATTAGTGGCCTAGGTTCGAATCAGAGATATACTCCAAGAGCAGAAACACAGCTGGAAACCAGCCATCTTTGGGACGCCGAACGGCGGTGCCAAACGTAAGACTCGAAACGTTCAGATTAGCATCACGGGGTTTTGAAAAGGGTGCGATTCTTGTTCAAAAATTAGATGCCTGGTGGAATCTCCTGAAAGCATGCTGGTACTGATACGAAATATGTAGCCATATTTGCATCCCAATGTATTGGGTTGGCGACTCTGATAGAGCAAAATACGGGCAGCTAAGCCAGCTTATAGCTACGCACATAATAGTAAATCAACGGAATTCAGCAATGACAAATAGTAGGATTGCTATGTACGAGATTAAACAGTGTTTAAACCGTGACAGGTATAAACGCACTGAACAAAGAAGGAGACTTAAGATCAGAGAATTCAGCTCGTCTTATTTTTTAACCTAAGGGATCGTGCGTAGAAGTATCCGTGCTTTTGAATGGGTCCTACTTTTGAATATTTTTGAGGAGATCATCGCCATCAGCAGAATGAACTGGACAGTCAGCAGTTGATATTCCAGCTTCTCGTACACAGGTTCTCTCCGTCGTTCGTTTTTTTTCTCTATATGTCTATTGCTCTTGAGTCTACCCCTTTTTGAAAATGTTTTATGGGCATTATAATAGTTTTCTCTGGCTGGCGCTGGCTCGGCCTTCACTGCATCGCCTCTCAAGGGGTGTTCCTTGATGCTCGCCGCCCTCCTGTCTACGTTACCGTAGCCGAATGATAGGCGGACCGCTAGCCCGCGAGTGAGTTAGTTAGTTCAGGATACACACTGAACCGCATTCCTCGAAAATGCCTACCAGGACCAAGTTGCCTTAACTTCCGGAATTTCGCGTCAGCCTTTCTTAGGTTTTACCCACGTTTTCAAGGGTATATGGTCTCGATCTTGAATGGTTGGGCCGTGCTCATGCTGCTACCCAAATGCATTTGGTCAATATACGGACATATAGTACGTTTTGTACTATATTCGCGGCTTATTATATCTTGAATTGGCAAAAGCCTGTAGCTTTTGAAGGCTTTATTAGAGAGAATTATGGCATGATAGAATACGATGTAATAATACTAATAATCATAATAGTGAACTACCTTATACTCCTCAATTAGTGAGTCTCTGTGTATATGAATGACCTATTTTTTTATTTGGATTTTTTTCTGTATAGACTTTTGCCAGGTAAAAGTCACGGTGAAAGCGTCATGTCTGAGAAATATCACGTTTATGTTAAAAAAAAAATGTAAAACACGCTTCTATATATTCTGATTCAAACCGAAAAAACAATCATTTTGAACAAAGTTTCTCAACAACAAGTGCTAACTTGTTAGCATAGCATTGTATGTGTTGTTAGCTTTTTTGTTTTCGTATTTTCGAAAAAACAAAAAAAAAAGAGGTCTTTTTGATTTCCTGAAAGAAACTAAATGTGGGGTCTCTTTCATGTACGATTAAAGCTTTCTAGAGAATAGTAATGTTCCCACATCGATTGATTTCTCAACTGGCCTGGTATCATTCCGAAAAAGAAAATCTGTTTCAGCCTAGGATAGCGAAATAACGACGAAGGCGTAACAAGTGAGATGATGGGTTAATTGCAATGGATATATGGTCTAATTGACACAAAGGTATGGAGCACCTGCTACAAGATCTTAAGTAACTAGAAGACAATCGTGGGATACCTGAATTAAAAAAAACTGAACAGTCAAAGCAAATAGCGGAATTATCACTGCAATATTATTAAATTCCTCAAATAAAGCAGCGCAAACAAGTATTTTTTTTTGGCTAAAACCTTTACTTATTCAAATTTCCCAACAATATTATATATAATGATTTTCCCTGTGCAACTCGATGACTCGGGTCAATGGGTTTCCTGTAGCAAGCTGATGGAAGAGCTGCAACAAAAAAGGAACTAATAGTGAAACAAAAGTAGCTGCAACAGAGTAACCCAACATTCGGGTTTAGATTAAGCAAGTAAACCCGCTTTAGATTATAACAGAAAAGTTAGCATGATAGTCTTGGATAAAGGCCAGTTGCATGCATAGTAAAAATCACGTGCGTGAAATGTATGAATCAAGAACTGATCATGACTCTTTATAGGTAAAAGGTTAGTGAATGTTATGCATAAATGGTGATATTCGTAAGGTTTCTCGGACACAAATCACGTGGTAACGGCCATTCAGGCCCAGTTTTTGTGTATTTTGCTCATCTGTTGACCTTTGTTTTTCCATTGTTGACCCTTTATAGGACTTGGTGACGGCGATCTCGACCTTTCTCAGGAATTGGTGACCGGACTTTTAAAGAAGTACCCAAACGGCGTGCTATCGATGTTTTTCCAAGCCAGGCAATACCAAGTTCGGGGAGACATCGACAACGCGATCCAAGAATACAGGAATGCAATCGCCGCCCAAAACGAATGGATTCCTTTTCACTATATTTGCTATTGGGAACAGCTGTGGTGCTTTACGTGAGTCCTGCCTTGTTTTTTCTAGCGCCGTTGGTCGTTATAGCTTGGAACACTGTGCAGGTTAGAGGATAAATTTATAGAAATTTGCGGTCGGGTAGATTGTTGTTCGTGTACAGTAAACACATAGGGGTCTTTTGCCCCATGCGTAGCAAATATAACATTGATTTAGGTCATTATCGGAGATAGGAAGTGAACACTGATGTTTCAAATTCGTGGGCCGTCCCGTGAAAAATTGTCCAAGGCTCGGTTTTTCATCTATTAGGGTTCGGTAAGATGTCACTCATAGGGCTAACACGGTGACTAAGTGCCGACCAATACATAAGTGGGCATACATTTACAGAACGCTTTCCGGTAGAAGTACTCTTTGAATAAATGATCTTGTTTTGAATCGGGCCAACCATATTCTGGCACCTAATAATTAACCGAAATGTTTGCCGTGCACAAGAAACTTCCTTTCGTATCCTCCACTATCATGCATATTGAGCAGTTCGTATTTATACCCTGGGCAGATTTCCCTATCATATTTACGATAATTATTTAATAATTGGTAATGACACTACTGGGGGTGTATTTGTTTGCATATTATTATTATTATTATGCAATTATTAGAATAATGTTGAATTGCCAGAGACAACTTAACATAAGAATCTCTTTAGGATATTGTAATTAATTAATGTTGCTCTTTATTTGTGTCTACCTAAGCGGCTTCGGCTGTTTTCCATTGGCACAATGTCTGTTGTCCCTAGACCCCCAATTGGACATCAAGTTACACTGGAAAGTAATAAAGGCGGAAAGGGGAAGTTGGATTAGAAGAGAAAATGATGTCAGCGAAGCAACTGGCTTGGATTTCGACCCATATAACCCGTAATATACAAATCGTGCTAATATGTTACCTTATCTCCGACGCGTGGTCGAAGCAAGAGAAAAATAATAACGCCACTATGCCACTTTAGGGTGAAGTTACACAGGCCTATCTTGTCACCGTCGCGTCTACCGTTGTTTACGATCAAGCGTAAATCGCAAACTGATAAGGCAAAACAAACACTTGTTCTGTTTGTACGTAAATCCGTCGTACACAGTCGCTGCATGTGAGTGCAACGCAGCTGAGAAAATCCATCACGTATTCGGCGACGTTCTGATGACTGCACCTTTAAACGGCAAAACGAAGAATGGCAGGGTGAAGCATACAAAAATTTCATAGATTCCCACTGATATCAAGTTAGACGTGCCTAGTTATACCAGAAGATGGCATAGACTCAGTGTACGCAGTACGAGTTTTTACTCACGATATGGCCACTCAGTATTTCAAAGGAATATGTCGTACGAAGATTTACGTCCTTCGACGTCTAAGTAATAAGTAGTTTTCCGAGCAAAAGGACGTCATTTGTGTATAGACGCAAATAGAAAAACTAAGACGAGTAATGCTGTTTGTAGACGGCGGCAACAATATCACATTCATAAGTATACTTTGCGGGTCCTAAATAAACCTTACAGTCGACACCACAAGAGCACTTGATTCTATCATACTAGCTAATTAATAGTGCTAATGAAAGGGCATCGACTTCATATTTAATATGGCGCTAATTTCGCTGTACACAGTTAGGTGTCCACAAATAAGGTTTAGTACGCACAAATCCCTCTCGAAGAGACTATCTGAGTGAACGAAGACCATATCACCCTCTTTTGCTCCTCCAAATACAATCTTCACATTGTCAGAACAAGAAGCACTCATGTGTCTGGAGGTCATACTGGTGGTCTTCTATGCAAGTAACCAATCGTTACATTTCTACGACGATTTTCAGGTACAAGGGTGCGTGGGATGACGCCATTAGGACCGCGGACATCCTGCTGGATGGCTGTCGTTGGTCCAAGGCATGCTATCAGTACATACGCGCCTGCTGTCTCTATCAGAAGATGATCGAAGAAAATCGACCAGAATTGCTCGACGAAGTGGTAGCTAACATGCGTGCCGTGCCCGCTCTTAAACAACGCATTGCCGGCAAATCAATCCCGATCGAGAAGTTTGTATGCAAGAAATCGGAGAAATTTATCGAGCAAGGAAACCGGCTTTTGTTACCTGCTATCGTACGTACAGCCAATGATATCTTTGCAAGTGTTAATGCGTATATTACAGGCACACATACGTGTACACACCTATTTAATGATAATCTTGAACAGCGAAGTGGCACGAAACACAGTTTAAAGGTTACGTTTATACTTCGTAATCACTAGTGCAAAAACGCTGGCGGTGTTCTCCTATGCAAACATCGAATGTCGTACTTTTTGTTAGAGCGGATTTTAGTTAGATCTCGGTCGCATCTCGATTTTTGCGCGCCGAAAATTATTAATTTCATTTCACAAGTGGCTCATTATTTTCGAAGTAAAAATCCGGGCGACTTTAAGAAACAACTAGATTACATATTTATCAAACAATCGTATCTAATCATCATGATCGTTGAGTTGCTTAGCTGAATCTTCTTTATTATTGTGCGAAGAGTACGTGCGCCGCTAAACAGAGCGGCTTTGGAAACGTCACTGTTACTAGATGAATGCCTGCTGGAACCAGCAGTAGCGGCAGCCACAGAAACTGCAGCAAGTGTTTTCAAATGCATTTGAACACCTTAGAGTTTTACTAATACATACATTCTTTCTGTTACGCAAGGGAAAAGTGGAGCGCCACAGCGTACTCTCGGTATAGTGCCATACTTTCATGCTCTCTAATTTAGCTCTTTCGGCTGACGTACCTTGCAAATAGGTCGAGAACACGCTGCCCACTCCACCAGACCTGCGGCCCAGCCCAGTTCAGCAGACGAGTTGGCGGTTATGGTGGTGAACCAGAGAGAACGGATGTACAAAGTTCATAGCATAGCATTAGCTTCTCCGCTTTCGTGTGCTATATGTAAGGAGTGTTCGTATATGTGAATATTAAAGAGTGTATATATGCAAGCTATACTTTGCTCTCAGCTGGTGCTCACAGTTTCTTTCGGTTAGCCCGCTTCTGTGTCGCCTTTGATCTTTCCTTAGACGTCCACCTTAAGCCTGTACTAATCTTGGGAGTTTGGTTCGCGTTAAACTGAATAACCGCACTGGCAGGCGATCAGAAGCGGAAAAAGAGAACGAAATACAACGGTAACTCGCATTAGAAATCTTTATGTCATAGTAAAAACAAAATTTAGCGAGATTCGCTCAGAAAGGTCAGAGAAAATTTCTTGAGAACATCACTTTCGACATGCATACGCTTCGTCTAACATCTGGGGGGCAATTCAGGCATCTGTGTTGACCTACCTCGTTTGTTAACGGGGATTTGCTAACATCTACCTAAGCTGGCCTCGTCTCTTCGATTGAAACATTTAAATTGTTTTAAATAGTCACATAATTGATTAAATGTAATATCCTCTATAGGTAAATAAGTAACATAACAGAACAAATATTCAGGTGCAAAAACGTGTCAGTTGTTTTCCTATTTTTCAGGCTGTCGCTTAAATTATACGTATTTACTTGTAGATGTTCTCCGTAGGCTGATCGGTTTTATTTAGCTTATAATGGCTGTTCCGGCTAGTTTCAGATCGATTTTCACTTGGGGAGACTGCACACCTAATAGAAAAGGAACAGCAATCGTTTGACGCGGAATTTCGGATAAGTAGGGTAGCTCACATTTAGTTCTGCTTAACACTTCGTTCTCATATGCTTGCTCTTTTCTGCTTGCTGCTTTGTGTTCGTACACTGTTGCAGGAGTTGATGTACACGTGGAACAGCTTCCCTATGATAGGCAAAAACGGACAACTTCTCCTCAGCATTCTCGGAAATATCGAAGCTGAATTGCCTCGTGTCAAACAGCTAAAAGGTAAGACTGGGAATATTGAATAGGCATAGTTATCTATACAAAATGGGTGAGTGTTTCTTTTGATTATAGCTGGGTGTTTCAAGTGGCCTATCCCCATAATGAAACGGCAAGAAGCTCGCTTACTAAGCTTAGAGACGTCTGATGTGATGTGGGTTCGAAACCTGACTTGAACACGTTTTTTTTTTAAGTGCTGGAAGCCAGCCGTCTGAAGCAACACTTTACGACAATACCAGATTTAAAACTCCAGACGTCTGCTGGAAGCGACCTCGTGTGCCCACAAAAACAGCGGACATAACCAGGTCTCTCACAAAATCACTGTTTATTTCTTAAAGTCAACCAGATGGGCTTTCGATATAAGGATCAGTTTATAATAGTTCCCAAATACTTTTTTTTTTTCTATTAATTTACACCCGATTTTAACGGATCGGCGCACTTTTTCAATTTTTTAAGAACAACATGCGTTTGCAACATAGATACGAGACTGTAAAAAGACAAGTAATAAGCAACACATAGTGGTATTTTTTAATGACTGACTAAATTGAAATATCAACAATATATACTTGTTTATGCGTGTACACACTTCTTACTATTAATCTGCCATTCTGAACTCTGTACTTGGATGCACTAGTCATGATCCGATCTATCCTAGGTATTTACATCAGCCAATGTCCTTTCCTCGACTCATAGCATCACCGTAGCAAATTAAACACGGTAGTTAGCAGCTGCATCGTTAAAACCCTCGCTTGGCCTCCGGTAGTGGTGGATTCCAGATGCACTTATTGATAACGTCGTTGTAACAGAAGTAAGAGTTCTGGAAGCAACACATGGCTCCGTCCTACATAGACACCCACCTTATTCCTCTGTTTCCGCGAGTGAAACCACTCGCTCTTGCTACTAAAGCGCTGCTGCGTTGTTTCCTTATATATCCGGCCACAGTGGCGCTAGTGGATCTATGTGATTAGAACGGCAGAACCAAAAGGCTTGCGCTCGCCAAAGCGAGGTGAAACTTCGCTGCCTAATGGGTCTGCTATGATATTGCTGTTTCTAGCAAAAAACCTCATCGAAAAAGTCGTAACATTTTCATCTAGAGTAGCGACCGGTCTGGGAGCTCAGACTAAACTGGGTCTGAACACTTTTCGAGAGCGGAGTAGATGGTCTGGTGGACTGGACAACGACGCTTACAGAAGTGCGTTTCATCGCAATAACGATGACTTCCAGGGCTGATAATGGCTCTAAAGGACGTAAAGGCATAATGCTACTGAAAGTTGGTCTGCGCCTCCAGCCGGCCAAAGGAAAAAGTCAAAATTAGACGCCCAATTAAGTAACCAGTGACAATAAAGGTGTAGGCGGTTAGGGATTAGGTGATGCCGTAAGTGTTGTCGTCGTCGTCGAAGATGATTAAGCTGATGAAACCACTATACAGTGACGATTTCGAGTAAAAGTGTATGCATACATACACAAACGGATACAATATTTGGCGGGAATTTTTTATTCTTTTTCTTTGTTTGCAGATACTGAGGAGAACTATATCGACGACTACTGTCTTGCGGTACTCCTGAAAGGTGTCTGTATGCGTTATATGGGACACAACCTGCAGGCCGAAGAGTGCTTCAAGGAGGTCCTTGAGTAGTAAGTATTTACATGGATTATATGTGTTTGGTGAATCCTCGTTGAACGGATTAACCCAACACAGTTGAAAAAAAACGAGGATTCGTCTAACTTGCTGATTGGCTTTTTGGCTCGGAAGTATAGAAAACGTTAAACCTGCGAAGCCATCCTTTTTATCCTCTAAAAAGATAAACGAATATTTCGACTGGCAAAAGCTTTGTACCATTTTGCATTGGGTCGGTTTATAGACAAACAATTGGTGCTAAAACTATACACCAGAGTTTATTGATCGACTTATGTTAGAAAACTGTCTCTTGAAACAGAGTAACAAGGCATCATAAGCTTCGATACGGTTTTCACTCGCCGCGTCTTCTTTTCGCTTGTGTGTTTCATTGCCCCAACAGCGAAGCCCAGATTAAGGACGATACGTACCTGCCCCCGTTTGCTGCCGCTGAACTCGGCTACCTCTTCCTTAAGCAGAACCAGTTCGAAAAGTCTCGCGAGTACCTTGACATGTCCCGAAGTCAATATCATGACTATCTGTTAGAGTCACTCGTGCACTTCCGTATTCACTCGGCCATCAAATCAATGAAGAGTTCCGGCTTTCTCTCAACACCAACGACACCATCACCTAATTCATCTCCATTTTCCTCGCCAGTTTCCACGCCCATGCATCCAGGATCCGTGATCGGGGACTTTCCCTACATTTCGACCAGCCCAGGCGTTCCGGAGAAGTGTCCACTGGGGGCTAACAGCATCAACAACAACACCAACGCCGTACAGACTGTCACCGAGTAGACGACAGATGCGAGAACAACTCGAAACTTCCAAATCCACAGTATCAATGAGAGCAACTATAAATTAAGAATTCGGTTCTGACACCGGAAGTATAGACATCATTATAAAAAGAGAATTACAGGAGAGTACAGACACCTTGAGCGCATGTGTCTATATCAGCCAACAGAACGGCTATATTCTAACATGGTACTTAAGCGTTGGTCGGCTCGCCCATACCGCCGATCGGAGCACTATAAGTGCTGTAATCCGTATGATGGATGGCGTAGAGATCGGATCTCGGTCTGAGATCGATTTGGTATATCTTTCGGCGGATCGGATGAGCATATCCGCGCCGGTATGCGCTAACCTGATAGCTACAACGTCCTGACTTGTTGCCTTCTCGTCTACAGCAGGTATAAATCGCCGGTTGAGCAGGGGCAATCTGTTAGTCAGTGCGCGCGGGCCTTGGGTGCTCTTAGTGTATGTGAGTCCAACATTTGTGAATACGGTAGAGATGATTGCAGCGAACAAATGACAATATACAGACGAGAAAAGCTAACCATTAGTATAAGCAACTACCACACGTTGAACGGGCGGCTTTCGTCATTGGCAGGAAAGAGGTCAGAAGTCGCAGACAGGATCTGAACGAAATGTGTTAAACACTCGTTTCTATAACAGATTAACAATAATCGCGTTTCTCGCAACGGTTCAGACAACGCCGCCTGGTGGGGCGGAAGGGGATACGCAGGGATTTCAGATGCGATCGAATGTTCCTCGATCTTCCTTTCGAAGCAGTCGTGCACTGTTCTAAGTGATAGCTAGATAGAGATATCCGTGAGTCAGCCGCTCTCGGTGAGTGACACACTTTTCGTTGGACAAGAGCTCGCCTTCCTCTTTTGTTTACCATTAGCGAAGTCGCCAGCTCCGACTGTGTTGGTAATTTTCGGTCACCTGGGTATGCACAACTATAAGCTATAGCAAAGATAATAATACTGATAGCCGAAGAAGTAGAGCAGACGACGATGACACCAACATAACCCGTCTTTTATGGACAAAGTACACATTAGGAATTCATCGCGTACATCTTACATTTTCCACAGGCTCATTTACTTTATCAGTAAACGATTTACAAGGATTAGTATGATTGCTACCATACAAAACGCTCAGTTGCTTGGTTCACGCTGGGTGTTAGGCGAATTCTATTGACAGATAATTTGTCGAGAGTGAATAGCTTGCTGTTAGTAGGTTGCTCACGAAATTCAGCCTTATAATCGAAGATAATAAATATAGTTTTCATGAAGTGATCATCTGTACTGCGAAAACTTTTAAGATTAAAGAACTTAGTAAATATCGAGAGGTCACCTCCCCGGCCGTCTAGTTTTTGTGTAGTCTAGACGCAACAGACACGTACACAAGAACACGCTGGCAGGAATACAGCTCTCGGTAACAGATCAGTAAACGAACCTAATCGCATTGAAAATCTGCTCGCACGCAGCCGCTGGGTCTAGAAATGTCGTACCGTTTTCCGTAATCTGTGCGAAACGTCTATATCCTTATCGGTTACAAACACACAATGCCTATGTTCAAGTTATGACACTTGCGGCACTCAAAAACCGATAGGTAAAAAAATCACGTGAAAACAACTATTACCAAATATAGACTGAATCCAATATTGACCGTGTCGTACTTTCGTATATATATATAAATATAAAAAAGAAACACATACAGTACTAATCGTAGATGAGCATGCATTTATCATTGCTATATTTAACGTTATCGAGATTATTATGCTATGACTGAAGTAACCGTCATTCGACGATACTTCAACATTGACAAAGGTCAATATATAATGTATAGTTGCTTAGCACAGTTCGATATTATATTATCTAGAAGCGAATAAAGACTGAGTAACGATATATGGGTGATAGTTCTTACGCGATTCAACGGTAGATATAACTGTAGTGCTCGAAGGTGACAGTAGAGTCTAATGCTGATAGCGAATCAGTGGTCAAAAATCAATTCATATGCTACCGAGGTGCCTTCTCTTAGCGGATACTATTGATAGCGTTGATTATTATTAGTAATGGTAATATTGAAAAGAACTGTTCGTGTACGCCAGGGAGTCGTTGTCTTCCTGCGGAAGCAACGCACGCAATAGCTCACCCTAGAGGCTGCTAACACAATTAAGTGCAACAACAATTTCTTCGCAGTTACACGAGATAACATATGCATACTTGTAGAGATAGAGAGACATATACTCCAAAATAAAAAAAAAAAAACATTATAGTACTATTATCGCGATAAGAGAAGCGGTATAACCTAGATGGTAACCGTGCGAAGAATACAGAAAGGGAAAAAAAGAGCCGCACTATCGGCTCGAAGCTAAAGGACTTTGCTAAGTATGAAAACGTAGTTAAAACTGTACCTTTACACACGGAAACGTATACATAGTATATATAAATACGTTATAAAAGATGAAAAAAGCTACGAGTGCAAGACGAGTGAGAAAAAGAAGTTGACTTCAACCAAACTGCTACCCCGATAAATATTCCCTTAGATTTCCCTCCCCACAGAGGAATCCGTCAAAGCGTTCAAAGGTTCCGAAACATTCATCTCTATAAAACAT